>NC_142805.1:1674187-1970782 GCF_049724085.1 Artemia sp. Qi Xiang Cuo
AATATAACTTTGACAAGTTAAACCACAACCACCCGCTACTGAAATATTCAAACTCGTGCATGTCAACGAAAGAAATTCAAAATTAACTTTGAAAAATCAAGAATATTTAGCTTTGAGAAGGTAATCAACGATAAAACACTACTTAAATATTCCAACTCTTGCATTTCAAAGAAAGAAATTCAAAATGAACTTTGTAAAATAGAGAAAATGTAACTGTGACATGGTCAAGCATAAACAAACACAACTGAAATATTCCAACTCTTGAATTTCAAATAAAGGAATTCAAAATGAACTTTGAAAAAACAAGAAAATGTAACTGTGACATGGTAAACAGGAACCACACACTTCTGAACTATTCTAACTCTTGAATTTCAACGAAATAAATTCAATATGAACTTTGAAAAATCATGAAAATGTAACTGTGACATGGTAAACCACAACCAAACACTAGTGAAATATTCCAACTCTTGCATTTCAATGTAATAAATTCAAAATGAACTTTGAAAAATCAAGAAAATGCAACTGTGACAAGGTAAACCACAACCAAAAACTACTGAAATATTCCAACTCTTGCATTTCAACGAAAGAAATTCAAATGAACTTTATAAAATCAAGAAAATGTAACTGTGACAAGGTATACCATAACCATACACTACTGAAATATTCCAACTCTTGCATTTCAACGAAAGAAATTCAAAATGAACTTTGAAAAATCAAGAAAATGTAACTGTGACAAGGTAAACCACAACGAAACACTACTGAAATATTCCAACTCTTGCATTTCAATGAAAAAAATTCAAATGAACTTTGAAAAATCAAGAAAATGTAACTGTGACAATTTAAACCACAATCAAACACTACTGAAATATTCCAACTCGTGCATTTCAACGAAAGAAATTAAAAATGAACTTTGAAAAATCAAGAAAATGTAAGTGTGACAAGGTAAACCACAACCAAACACTACTGAAATAGTCCAACTCTTTCATTTCAACTAAAGAAATTAAAATTAACTTTAAAAAATCACTAAAATGTAACTTTGACAAGGTAAACCACGACCAAACACTACTGAAATATTCCAACTCATGCTTTTCAATGAAAGAAATTCGAAATGAGCTTTGAAAAATCAAGAAAATGTAACTGTGACAAGGTAAACCACGACCAAACACTACTGAAATAGTCCAACTCTTGCATTTCAACGAAAGAAATTCAAAATGAACTTTGAAAAATCAAGAAAATGTAACTGTGACAAGGTAAACCACGACCAAACACTACTGAAATATTCCAACTCTAGAATTTCAACGAAAGAAATTCAAAATGAACTTTGAAAAATCAATAAAATGTAACTGTGACAGGGTAAACTACAATAACACACTACTGAAATATTCCAACTCTTGCATTTCAACGAAAGAAATTCAAATTGAACTTTGAAAAATCAAGAAAATGTAACTGTGACAAGGGAAACCACACCCAAACACTTCTGAAATATTCCAACTCTTGTATTTCAATGAAAGAAATTCAAAATGAACTTTGAAACATCAAGAAAATGTAACTGTGACAAGGTAACCCACAAGCAAACACTACTGAAATATACCAACTCTTGCATTTCAACGAAAGAAATTCAAATGAACTTTGAAAAATCAAGAAAATGTAACTGTGACAAGGTAACCCACAAGCAAACACTACTGATATATTCCATCTCTTTCTTTTCAACGAAAGAAATTCAAATTGAACTTTGAAAAATCAAGAAAATGTAACTGTGACAAGGTAAACCACAACCAAACACTACTGAAATATTCCAACTCTTGCATTTCAATGTAAGAAATTCAAAATGAAATTAGAAAAATAAAGAAAATGTAGCTTTGACAAGGTAAACCAGAACCAAACACTACTGAAATATTCTAACTCTTGCATTTCTACGAAATAAATTCCAAATGAACGTTGAAAAATCAGGAAAATGTAACTGTGACAAGTTAAACCACAACCAAACGCTACTGAAATATTCCAACTCTTGCATTTCAACGGAAGAAATTCAAAATGAACTTTGAAAAATCAAGAAAATGTAACTATGATAAGGTAAACCACAAACAAACACTACTGAAATATTCCAACTCTTGCATTTCAATGAAAGAAATTCAAATGAACTTTGAAAAATCATGAAAATATAACTCTGACAATGTAAACCACAATCAAACACTACTGAAATATTTAAACCCTTGCATTTCAACGAAAGAAATTCAAAATGAAATTGGGAAAATCATGAAAATGTAAGTGTGAGAAGTTAAACCACAACCAAACTCTACTGATATATTCTAACTCTTGTATTTCAACGAAAGAAATTCAAAAAGAACTTTGAAAAATCAAGAAAATGTAACTGTGACAGGGTAAACCACAACCAAACACTACTGAAATATTCCAACTCTTGCTTTTCAATGAAAGAAATTCAAAATGAACTTTGAAAAATCAAGAAAATGTAACTGTGACAAGGTAAACCACAACCATCACACTACTGAAATATTCCAACTCTTGCATTTCAACGAAAGAAATTCAAAATGAACATTGAAAAATCAAGAAAATGTAACTGTGACAAGGTATACCATAAGCATACACTACTGAAATATTCCAACTCTTGCATTTCAATGAAAGAAATTCAAAATAAACTTTGAAAAATCAGGAAAATGTAACTGTGACAAGGTAAACCACAACCAAACACTGAAATATTCCAACTCTTGCATTTCAATGTAAGAAATTCAAAATGAACTTTGAAAAATCAAGAAAATGTAGCTTTGACAAGGTAAACCACAATCAAACACTACTGAAATATTCCAACTCTTGCATTTCAAAGAAAGAAATTCAAAATGAACTTTGAAAAATCAAGAAAATGTAACTGTGACAAGGTAAACCAAAACCAAACACTACTGAAATATTCCAACTCTTGCATTTCAACGAAAGAAATTCAAAATGAACTTTGAAAAATGAAGAGAATGTAACTGTGACAAGGTAAACCACGACCAAACACTACTGAAATATTCCAACTCTTGCATTTCAATGAAAGACATTCAAAATGAACTTTGAAAAATCAAGAAAATGTAACTGTGACAAGGTAAACCTCAACCAAACACTAGTTAAATATACCAACTCTTGAATTTCAACGAAATAAATTCACATGAACATATAAAAATTAATGTAATGTAACTTTGACATGGTAAACCACAACCAAACACTCGTTAAATATTCCAAATCTTGAATTTCAACGAAAGTAATTCAAAATGAACTTTGAAAAATTAAGTGAATGTAACTGTGACAAGGTAAACCGCAACCAAACACTACTGAAATATTCCAACTCTTGCATTTCAACGAAAGAAATTCAAAATGAACTTTGAAAAATCAAGAAAATGTAACTGTGACAAGGTAAACCACGACCAAACACTACTGAAATATTCCAACTCTTGCATTTCAATGAAAGAAATTCAAAATGAACTTTGAAAAATCAAGAAAATGTAACTGTGACAAGGTAAACCGCAACCAAACACTACTGAAATATTCCAACTCTTGCATTTCAACGAAAGAAATTCAAAATGAACTATCAAAAATTAAGGGAATGTAACTGTGACAGGGTAAACTACAACATCACACTAGTGAAATATTCCAACTCTTGCATTTCAACGAAAGAAATTCAAAATGAACTTTGAAAAATAAAGCCAATGTAACTGTGACATGGTAAACAACAACATCACACTACTGAAATATTCCAACTCTTGCATTTCAATGAAAGAAATTCAAAATGAACTTTGAAAAATCAAGAAAATGTAACTGTGACAATGTAAACCTCAACCAAACACTACTGAAATATTACAACTCTTGCATTTCAACGAAAGAAATTCAAAATGGACTATCAAAAATTAAGGGAATGTAACTGTGACAGGGTAAACTACAACATCACACTAGTGAAATATTCCAACTCTTGCATTTCAACGAAAGAAATTCAAAATGAACTTTGAAAAATTAAGTGAATGTAACTGTGACATGGTAAACTACAACATCACACTACTGAAATATTCCAACTCTTGCATTTCAACTAAATAAATTCAAAAAGGACTATCAAAAATCACGAAAATGTAACTGTGACATGTTAAACTAAGATCACACACTACTGAAATATTCCAACTCTTGCATTTCAACGAAAGAAATTCAAAATGGACTATCAAAAATTAAGGGAATGTAACTGTGACATGGTAAACTACAACATCACACTAGTGAAATATTCCAACTCTTGCATTTCAACGAAAGAAATTCAAAATGAACTTTGAAAAATTAAGGGAATGTAACTGTGACATGGTAAACTACAACATCACACTACTGAAATATTCCAACTCTTGCATTTCAACGAAAGAAATTCAAAATGAACTTTGAAAAATCAAGAAAATGTAACTGTGACAAGGTAAACCACAACCAAACACTACTGAAATATTCCAACTCTTGCATTTCAATGAAAGAAATTCAAAATGAACTTTGAAAAAATCAGACCTTTGGAGGGGGAGGGGCCAGGGGCAGGGGGTCGTTCTGTGTCTCAATGCACAAAAAAAGTATAAAAAATGATGAGGGAATGGGGGGGAGGGGGGGGGAGGAGGAGGAGGAAGGAGGAGGTGGGAGGAGGAGGTAGAAGGAGGAGGGAGGAGGAGGAGGAAGGAGGTGGGAGGAGGAGGAGGAGGAGGAGGAGGAGGAGGAGGAGGGATGAGGAGGAGGAGGAGGAGGAGGTGGGAGGAGGAGGAGGGGGGCCGGGGGAGGGCCTTTGGGGCACAGGGAGGACCTTTGGGTGTCTGGGTGACATTTGGGGACCGGTGGATGGACTTTGGGACCCCGTTGGTCCTTTGGGAGCTCGATGGGCCTTTGGGGGGCCCGGGGATGGTCGTTGAGGGTCTGGGGTGGGCCTTTGGGGGTGCCGGTGGCCCTTTGGGAGCTTGGGGGACCTTTGAGTGTCCGGGGGGGGGGCAGTTGGGGGCCTGGGGGACATTTGGGGACCGGTGGAGGGCCTTTGGGAGCCCGGTGGACCTTTGAGGACCGGGGGCTTCCTTCGGGGGTGGGGTATGAGGATTGGAACCCTTTGGGGTTGGGTTAGAGGACCTCACAACACTGTTCAAATGAAACTTGTGTATTATAACGACCACAGAGTTTCACCATTAAATTCTCTTCTAAAATCTCTTCAAAAATATTCTTTTAAAATGTCTCTATCTGTTTCGCCGAAATAGTTCCATTACCTGTCTAAAACATTTTCGCCCAAATAATCCCTAAACGCAAATTCAGCGTGTTCCTTTGTTATTGGCATCTCTGTGCTAACGCATTTCAAATTAATAGGAAACCTTCTCGCACGCTAAAACAATTCATCGCTAAGATGTTTCTTGCCTAATTGTTTCCATGGCCTTTGGTTATTAATATCCTTTGGAGTTCGACCAGTAGAACTGTTCCCGAGGCAAAGACATTAATGACCTGGATCTATTCCTGGAGAAATGTTTCTAGGCGAAAATTTTTAAAGTCTGACAGATGATGTCATTGATTGATTGATCTGTCAAGAAAGGGAAATTAATTTGTTGTTTCTAAGGGGAATTATTGATTCACGATAGGTGAATTGAGATCGACAGCACAGGTGTTCTGACTCGTGACAGCACCACGTGGTTTATGGCATGCACTTGTCCAAAAACAACAATAATGAATAAATCCCTCAGGCCTAAAGATTAAAGAAGCCTTAATGTTTCTTAATTCTCCCCTTCGTGAATCAATAATTTCCCCTAGCGATTATGTAAATCAATTTATCAGGTGCTACTCGTGACAGGCTTAAAGATTAAAGAAACCTTAATGTTTCCTAATTCCCTCATCGTGAATCAACAATTTCCCCACCGATTATGTAAATCAATATCTCAGATTAAGCTAACCAAACAACAATGAAGCCATGTTTGTTTCTTAATTCCCCCCTAGTTAAACAATAATTTCCCCTAGCGATTATGTAAATCACAGATTAAAGAAGCCTTAATGTTTATTAATTCCCTCGTCGTGAAGCAATAATTTCCCCGCCGATAATGTAAATCAAGTTCACAGGTTAGGTTAACCAAACAACACTGAAGCAATGTTTGTTTCTTAATTCCCCCCTACCACAGACCTAAGATTAAAGAAGCCTTAATATTTTCTAATTCTCCCCTTCGTGAATCAATAATTTCCCATAGCGATTATGTAAATCAAGTTCACGGGTGCTCTGCTCGTGAATCAATAATTCCACCATCGATTATGTAAATCACCCCTCATGTCATTCGCACGTGGCCAAACAACAACAGATCGATTGACCTTGACACACCCACATTAGACTCGATCGATAATCCTTGAATAAATTATGTCCCGTCGGCATTAAACTAAATTGTAGATGGCAGCAGGGGTGAGGGTCAGGAGTAGCACCTCCCCCTCTACTTATGTATACTTCCCAATAACCAATACTATAGATAAACATTGGGCAAAGTTCATAACTTGCAGCCCTTCCCCCGGGGACTGTAGTGGATTAATCATCCTCAAAGACATGGTCGTTATATTGTTTGACCATGCTGAACAAAATGGCTATCTCAAAATTTTGATCGGGTGACTTTGGGGAAAAAATGAGGGTGGGAGGGGGCCTAGTTGCCCTCTATTTTCTGGTCACTTAAAAAGAGAACTAGAACTTTTAATTTCCGTTAAAACAAGCCATTTTACAAAATCCTAGGACCACTTGGTTGATACCATCATCCCTGGAAAAAAAATAAATAAATAAACACACATCTGTTATTTTTCTTCTTGCAAAAAAAAACACAAAAATCCCTAAGTATGAAGAAAGAGGCTAGAAACCTTTACTGTTGGATTCTCTGGTATGCTGAATCTGATGGTGTGATTTTCATTAAGGTTCTATGACTTTTAGGGGGTGTTGCCCCCTTTTTCAAATTTTCTCAGGCGCGTAACTTTTGATGGGTAAGACATTTATATTTGAAATCAGCATAAAAATCTGATTCTTCTGATGTATCTATTGGTATCAAAATTCCGTTTTTTAGAGTTTCAGTTACTATTGAGCCGGGTCGCTCCTTACTTACAGTTCATTAACACGAACTGTTTGATATACTACTAGGACTGATTGCAATGCAGATCAAACTGCGGTTACGGATATTTAGGGTACCGACAGGCAAGGGCAGACAGGGCTTTTCTCCTTCATTAGAAGACCTAACATATATGTAAAAGGTTTAAAATATCGTAAGATATAGAATATAATACGAAAAACTTCTTCAGCAAATATCGCTTGTTTCAAACCTTTTTCCTACCCCTGAAACAAGGTCGTATCCAGGGGGGTTAAGGGGTTTGAAGCCCCCCTTCCAAAAAATTTTTTCCGACTCGTAAAGATGTAACAAAAATGAATATAGACAGATTTTTAATGCGTTTATTGAGTTTTATTGTGTAATTCCCCCCCCCCCCAAAAAAAAATCCCTTTATAAAATCCCCTCCCGAAAAAAACCTGGATACGGCCTTGCCCTGGAAAAATGTTTTCCAAGTCTGAGCCACAGGGTTCAACAAGTAGCCGTACTAACTCAGTGAAGGTTTTCTGGTCTCGGCAACCTATAATACAAAATAGATAGATATTAGATGAACATATATTCAATACTTTAAAGACAAAATTGCCGTTGCTATAATATAGCAACCCGCGCACATTCAGCATTATTTCCAACACTCGCCCCCTCCCATACAAAAATTTGTGTCTCCAGCTTCATGGTGACCACTCTTAGCCCCTCTGCCGTCTTTTAGCTCTGATCAATATAAGATAAGGTATATATTTTTTTTTATCCAAGGACAAGTATAACAAGCAGAAAATGCCAAATTTATTTACTCTCTTCAAACTACAAATGGTTTAATAAATCAACTTTGTTTTGAGTCAACATCGTAATATATACTCAATTCAGGTAGGCACTTGGGATTTGTTTTAGGGGTTCGGGGAGGGGGAATAATTAGTTTTATTGGAGTCAGTAATAAAGAAAAACAAACTGTATTTGATAGTTTTAATAATAATTACCCATAAATTAAAAAAATAGGATGGAGGATGCACCTACCTGTGTACGTTACTAACTCAGCTGTCAACAGAAAAAAAAAAATCACATTAAAGAAAAATCTAACCAAATAAAAACATGTGAAACAAAATATAAACAGAATGTACTTTATTTTCTTTACTTCAGTTTCCTATGTTTTTCGTGCAACTTGAATGGCATAGAGAGTATCATCATCTTGTTAACGAGTATCGCAAGATCTATCTCTCAGTTTTCGGTGTTCCTAGGGGGAGGGGGGTACTCCTTCTGCTAGCTTTATCTCGAGGGCACATACGCGGGCACAACCCCATAGTGTCGCTGTTTATTTTGTTTGGAACGGAGGTCAGTGGTGTGACTCCATAGGCTCAGCCAGGTTTAACCCAGCTTTAAAGGGGTACCTGGAGAAACCTGGGGAAGGTAAACAGGGTGGATGCGCGAAAGAGTAGGATGGCTGGCCCCCAGCCCCCATTGCACTTTCTGGCTGAAGGCCAATGAAGATCAGCACCGCCGGTAGGGATTGTAAAGTCGAGTGGCGTATTCTTTACCTTTACTCTTTGCCTATATTATTTTACAAGAATTGTGTTATTTTTAGTTGATATTATGTAAACTAAAACTACAATATTGGAAGCAACGATAATGACAGTGGTCCAGTTAGGCTTCGAAAGGTTGAGGAAGATATACTAGACATTTCCGAAGGAGGTACTCTTTTGCGCGAAGAGGTACTCTTTTACCCGGAAGAGGTATTAAGAAACAATTTAAAAGAAACTGGAGCTTGATGGGCAGAGTTGCCACGGGTAGTACCAAAGTACTACTTTTAGTACTTTTTGATCAAAGTAGTACTTCTTGAATACTTTCTGCAAAAGCAGTACTTTTTCAATACTTTTTGTCAAAAATAGTACTTTAGACCGAAATGGGCAATTTTACAAGCATATTAGAAATGATAACCAAGATAACAAACTAGATTTTTTTTATTGTTAAATTTCAATAAAAACCGATCTTAATAAATCCAGCTTCTTAAAAAGACCCAAAAAATCATTTTAATTGCTCCCTTCCCGTTTAATTTTTTAGAGTGGCTTGGTCTCAGTCTCTCTTCCTCCAGCCTTAAATTTGCATCGCTCCAACATGAAGATTTGAGGAATTCTGAGTGACAGAATTTTTGTTTTGTTTTTATTTTATCAAACAAAAAATATTTCAATCATTGTTTTCAATTTCTATACGAAACAGCAGTTATTTTACATAAAATGCCTTTTTTCCGTTTGTAATTTGAATCATAACTCCCAACCAAAAGAAAGCAAGAAATAAAAGAAGATCAACCACACAATTCAACCCCAAGAATATTAGCCTATAGCTGTTTTGATGGGTTTCACAGGTCCAGATGTACAAATAATTTTTAGGGGAGGAGGTCAAACAATAAAGAAAAAGTTAAACTCATTTTCAAAATGCCTTTTTTCCGGTTACCAATGGGAGCAGCTCTATCCGGCCTACTGGCTAATATTTATGTCGAGAACCTTGAAAATTGGGCATTAAATTCTTATTTTTTAAAACATGTCTTTTGGGGTCGTTACATGGATGACGTAATTTCACTTTGGAATT
Organism: Artemia sp. Qi Xiang Cuo; assembly: GCF_049724085.1. NCBI lineage: Eukaryota > Metazoa > Arthropoda > Branchiopoda > Anostraca > Artemiidae > Artemia > Artemia sp. Qi Xiang Cuo. The sequence goes on from NC_142805.1 coordinate 1,683,859, forward strand.
ATGGGGAAATTGAACTTCGGGGTTTCCTAGATCATCTTAATACTTATGATAAAAATTTGCAGTTTACCCTAGAAATTGAATTTGAAAATAAACTACCATTTTTAGATGTGCTAATTATCCGTAATACTAATAATTTTGACTTCACTATCTATAGAAAACCAACACAAAACAATGGATATCTTCATTTTAATTCAAATCACCCCCCACAAGTTAAAAGAGCAGTTGTAACTTCTCTCATTGACCGTGCCCTGAACATTTGTTCCGATTTATACATAAAAGAAGAAATAAATTTTATGAGAGATATTATTTCTGGCAACGGATAACCCATTCCTTTTGTCAAAAATACGATTTACCATAGACTAAAAAGACATTTTCGTAAAATCAACAATATTTCACAATACGAAGGTCAAGAAAACCCTCTAATATAATCTATCTTCCGTACATCCCAAGAATCACAAGAAAAATAAAAAATATTTGCACAAAAAACAATCTGTATTTTGTTTTCACCAATAATTTTAAAATCACAAATTTCTTAAACTCCGGTAAAGATAAAACCCCAGTTACTCGCCAAAGAGGGGTTTATCAAATACCATGCGATTGTGGCAATTACTACGTTGGCAGAACTCATCAGAATCTAGAAAAACGGATACACCAGCATAAAGAAGACATAGACAAAGCGTTAATTGCATATAGTTCTAATAACTCCTTTGATTCTGCTTTAGCTAGCCATATTTTTGATAATCTCAGCCACACAATACTTTTTGAAAAATCTTCTCTCCTTAGTAGTGATTTGGGGATAAAACAGGTGGTCCGGGAATCAATCGAAATTAGGCTCAAAATAAATAAAAATATTTCCTTAAATAGGGACTTAGGAGAATATTCACTGAATTCTTTATACTCAAATTTAATTAAAAATGATCTAACAAAATATTTTATTAAACCAATTGACAATAGTATTGAACCCGTTACAAAAAGGCCTTTAAGACTAGCTGCTAAAAAAGCAAGATTAGCTTTGAAAACTTGCAGTTAATAATTTCATTTTATTTCGTTTGAATGAATTCATCCTCTCTCATCATTTTATTTATCAGTCCTGGTTGAACTTCGTTGAAGTAAGGATACTGGGGCTGTTTTAAAGGTTTTTAAAAGTATTTTTAGTTTTAAACTTCGTATTTTAATGTAAGTTGTTTATATATATTTTTTTCCTTTAATGTTGTGCTGAAGACGGCCCTTGGATATAGGGCCGAAATATTCACCGATTTAAATTGCACTGTCTTCGAAAAAATTTCCCTATTGTTTTTAAGTTGTGTTTGTTTGACATTTTCAAAATGAACTAAAAAGTAGAGAATTATTTTTTTTCTCAAGAATATATGGATATAAATGAACACGAGGGGTATAAAAATCATTGGATTTTACATAATATAAACACAAAATTTATCTAAGTTTTAAGCGCATAAGTGATACACCAATTAATTGAGGAAACCAAGTAAAAAAGATCAAATTATTCAGAACCGAATCGATTTTTTGCTTAAGATTTTCACTTATGTTTATAGATTATGGAAAAAAAAAATAATTTCAAATTTTTAATTTTCCACTTAAAAAAAAAAAAATATCTTGTCTCATCCAAGATGAAAAACCTAAGTTAACACATCCTCAGGAAGTGCTCTTACCGTTGTGCTTTGCTGATAAAAGTGGAAAGTAAGTGAACATTCGGGAGTAGTTGAAAAATAATTCACAAATTAAAAAAAAATTGTGGTACAAAGAAATAAATGGAAAGTGGAACAAAAAGATCAGTCAGTTAATAAAAACGAACTGCAAATGATTTAATTAAAAAAATTAGGGGGGATAATAAAAAACCTATAATTTAATAAAGAAATGCCGAGAAATTCGAAGAAATTTACGTTTTGAGGTGCTTGGGGCCCCAGCCCAACCTACGTGGTCCCTATGAATCAGTCTTTAAGTAAACTTTAAGCCTACCCTAACAGATACAAGAGTGTTTATTTTCTCTATAAAAATGGACATTAGTATAATTGTCTTTTTCTAATGCCAAATATTTAGGGATTGTCCTTTTCTGAAGGAAATACGCTAAACACACAAAAGCAGTACCATTCAGTTCTTTATTTTATACTATTTCCGAATATCATGACTGCTTTTCTGAAAATACACCCACCCCCCTGATGACCCGGGATATAGCCCTCGGAATATATTAAAAAAATCAACCAATCAAATTCTCACTTTACAATATGAAAGAACATGTAAGAATATTACAAGAAAGAATGTCATCACAAGATTCGACACAACGATGAAATGTATTTATACAGTTATATATGGGCCCTCAGAATGGGAGGGGGGTATAATGTCAAAAAAGTGACCATGACACTTGGAAAAAGTCTAGCATGAAATTGAAAATTCTGGCTCAACTATCCCAGTTTTAATGTTTTCTTTAAATTAGCCCGTGAAACATCCTTGTCAGGAAGCAAATAATCTCTAAGAGCAATATTATGCAGCGAATATTCAAAAATTTTGAAATTTAGGATCTAGAAGTTTCTTTATCTCTTTTATTTTTCTTTCTTCATCTATTAGATACCTCTTTTAGAGAAGCAAATGCCCATAAAAACTAAACTTGTGCTGCAAAGGGCCCCTACTTGTCCCCCTTAGTTACGCCACTGATTTGATATATGGAAAACCGGTTAGAGTCGCTGCTCCTATACAGATTCTCTATCTAGCTAATGACTCTGGAGACGAAGCCAATAAATCTGAAGCTAGTGCCAGTGACTGTGAAGAAACAGCAAATGATATTGAAGGTGAAGAGAATGAACTATTAAATGTGAGAAAACGAAGAATCATCAGAAATAAACCACCAAAGCCAGTGAAAATACAGAAATTCAGTGTAAAATGGATAGAAGATAAAGACTTGCAGGTCTGGCTGCAAAAATATCCAAGGGATAGGACAAAATCTTGGTGTAGGTTTTGCGAAAAGATCATTACTGGCGTCCTATCCCATTTACGTAGACATGCACTGAGGGAAAGTCACGTATCCAAAGTTGTTAGTATGAAGAACCAAGTGCTTATTGCTGAAGACCAAACCAATGAGTTTACTTTATCAGGAGCAGCAAAGGAAAGAGAACTAATTAGCCAACAGGTGACAGCTAGAGAGATGACAATGTCACCCTGGGTAACATCAAAATCCAAGAAAATGAGTATTATGGACAGCTTGCCCGTATTGCTGAAAAAATTTATCCCTGATTCATCAGTAGTAAAGCTTCTTGCATATGGAAGAACTAAAACCACTGGACTAATCAAAAACGTAATTGCCCCATACGCCAGCAGCCAGCTGAGCTCAAGATTGGAAAAATCGCTCTTTTCGCTGATGGTTGATGAAAGCACTGATATGTGTGGGACAAAATACTTAGTCATCATCGTTCGCTACTATGACAACACTACATGCGGAATCAAGGAAGACTTTTTGGCCATTCCAGAAGTTGGGGATACAACAGCAATGGACTTTAAAAACTTGATCTATAAGACTTTAAGTGAGAAGAAGATGACAATAAAAAACTGCATAGGATTTGAATCTGATAATGCAAATGTGATGCTTGGGAAGAACAACGGCCTTGCAGCCCTCATAAAGAAAGATATTCCCTGGCTGGCTATTTTCGGATGCATCTGTCACAGTTTTGCACTATGCTCTGCTAGTGCTTGTGAGCAGTTACCTAGAGAGATCGTCAGATTCAGCAATGATATATACACGTACGTATCGAATAGTGCCAAACGACTCCGTGAGTATAAGGAATTCCAAAAGTTCTGTGAAGTAGCCGAGCATGCACTCCTGTACCCATCTGCAACTCGCTGGTTAGCGTTTGAGGCCGTTTCTCAGAGGCTGGTGGAACAGTGGACTGCTCTGACGTTGTTTTTCGCCTTACCTGCGAATGAAGGTCGGGATCAAACGGCAGTGAAGCTTTATACAGCTTTGATCGATCCCGAAGTCAAGCTTTATTATCTTTTTCTGAATTACGTTCTTTCTATTGTAAACGGCCTGAATCTTGAATTCCAAAGCGCAGAAGTGAAAGTTCACAAACTTTTAAAAAGCGTGGGTAATACTCTCTCCGAACTGGCAAGGAATTATATCAAACACAAGCTTTTGACCATACGTTCAGTCTTCGAAATAGATTTTTCAAACCCAAGAAACTTCAAAGCTATGGAGACGGATATGCATTTTGGAGCCGAATTTGAGCTCTTTGCAATTGATCAGATTGAAAGTCGGAAACTTCAAGAAAGACAGCTAGCTGCGACAAAGAAAAATTGCCTTGCGTTTTATATCAAGCTGTGTTCTGAAATAAAGTGAAGAGTAAACAGTGAATACCCCTTGTTTGGAATACTAGACTAGTTAACTCCAGAAACTGTTTTTTCCGGATCAGTTCCTTCTATTATCCCTCTTTTCCGCATATTCAAGGACTCTTTCAATGGTTCGCTGGAAGTTGAAGCCCTAAACAGAGAGTGGAGGCGACTCCCATTCTTGAAGAAAGAGCTAGGGGAAGGGAAAGTGTCAGTTTTGGAATTTTGGAATTCAGTGTCCGCCCTCAAGGATGGTGCTGGCTTTTGTTCAACTACCTATATTCATAAAGGGTATTATTTCGTTGCCTGATAGAAGCACTTCCGCCGAACGTCAGTTTTCGCTGTTAAAGCTATTTTGGACCCCCCTCCGAAACAGACTTCTGCCAGAAACAATATCCGATCTTATACATGTCAGAAGGGACGTACCAAATCCAGAGACTTGGGATATTTTAACAGAGCTAGTCAGGAATGCGAGGAAGTGGAAGCGTGAGCTTAAATAATAGTTTATTACTGTAAAGGTCTGTAAATAAAATTATCTTACTGAACTTTTAGGGTGACGTCTTTAGCGCGTTGCCCCCGTTTAGTCCCATTTAGGCAAAATGGGACGAAAAATGGTAGTGTGAACTGCTTTTCCTGAAAAAGTGCCAAAAAGGAGACAATAAGTGATAAATAAAAGTAGCTTTTAAATGTAGTAGCTCTTAAACAGAAAAAAGGTTGATTGTATAACTGATGCTTAATTTTTTTTTTTTTTTTTTTCCGGTTTTTGCTCAGAAAAAAAAAAGGCTTTATACGGTTAACTTATAAACTTTTAAAGATTTTTTTCAAAAAAATGCACATCTTGACTACTTTTCCTGCTTCCAGTTCTCTGTCCTATTTTCCCAGAAAACGGATAGTCTGAACGCCCTATTACCCTACTAGGCAATTACGGACCGTTCATAGTGAACATCCAGAGATAACTTCGATGATTTTGATTGTAGTTACTTCCCATATCAGTGGCCCTTTTTTGCCATATCGGAAGTCAGTGTTCGACTAGCTATACAGAAAAAAAAAATTAAAATTACTCTGGCTTATTTGATAAGCAAAAGACAAACTACGGTGCTAAAATGCGGGGTGTTGCGCGAAGCGCAACACGCGACAAATTTTTTGGCAGGTTCAGGTTCATACATTTTTATTAAAAAAAAAACAACTAATTGTGACAAAATGTCGAACTAAAGCAATAAGATGCTTGAAAAAGCGACCGGTTGGATATCATGCATGTCAAATCATCAAACCAATTAAAATGAAAAAAGGGGAAAACAATAATAATAACTTAAAATAATGATAAATATATAATGGCACAAAATATAAAAAAAAAAAAAAAAATATATAAAAAAAAATTACAATATATATTATTAAAAAAAAGCCTTCTCTCGAACCATTAAAACTACCAAATTCCTGAAAAGAAATGATTTTTAATGCGGGTTTTAAGTTGCGGCACACTTTCAGTTTGACGAACAGAATCTGGGAACGAATTCCAAACTGACGGGCCCATGTGTCTGGTCACTTGACTCGCTCTCGTTGTGTTCCGTGGCTCAGATGCAAGACTATCCGCACTCCTAGTCGAATAATCGTGATAAAACGAACTAGGCTTTAAAATATTCATAAAAAAATCCGGTGCAAGACCATTCAGACACTGAAATACAAATACTCCAATTTGATAATCCCTTATTTCACCAACCTTTAAAATTTTAAACTTTCTAAAAAGTGATTCAGTGCTATCAATACCACAATCATACCTTCCAATCAACCTTATAGCCTTATTCTGCAGAACTTGAACTCTTCTAAAATTGCAACTAAAATTACTCACCCAAATCAAACAACCATAATTTATATAAGGCGCTATTATGGAAAAATACAATAAAAGCAGAATTTTCAAAGGCAAAAAATTTTGAAAACGGTTCAGAACTACAAGGCCTCGCGCCAGCGTGCATGCTATGATGTCGCAGTGTTTTCTCCATCTCAAGTTTTGATCCAGGATGAATCCCAGATATCGGATCTCTTCGACTTGTGAGAGCGGTAGGCCATTGTAAATAATAACACCACGAAGAGTGGGAGCAGAACCAGTCCTCGTAAACATCATAAAATTAGGTTTTGATGCATTGACGCTAAGTAGGCTAGCACAAACAAATTCATGTAGGCCATCCAGCGCCTTATTAGCCTTGAACAAGAGCTCTTGCAGCGACTTTGCTGCAATCACTAAAGCCGTGTCGTCAGCAAAAGAAGTAACTGAAGTTCCGGGAATGTAGAATCTCATTGTGTCTACAAATATCAGGTACAGGAGAGGACCAAGAACTGAGCCCTGTGGAACACCACACTTTATGGGAAACGGCTGAGAAGATTTGTTACTCAGAGTCACTCGTAGCTTCCTTTCACTTTATACGATTCGAACCAATTTAAAACACTACCCTTTATGCCTAAATAACACAGCCTTACAAATAAAATATTAAAAAAAACCGTGTCTAAAGCATTTATAAAATAAAAAAACACGCCCATGCACTGCTCGCCATTCTCAAGTGCTGAGTTAATATTTTCCAGAATTAGTACTTTTCTGTCGTGGTAGTACTTTTGAGCTATCCTGGCTAGTACCAGTAGTTTTGTTGAAGTGGCAACCCTGTTGATGGGGCTGAGTAAAAATTGAGGCTTTGAACAGATTGGGGGGGCGAGTGCTTCAGCGTTGGCCTCAGACTTCTTGCAATTGTATTAATTTATTGCTTTAATATTAGAAGTAATAGTAAACTTTGTTTACTATTACTTTGTTTACTTATACAGAAAATTTTATGTTTTGAGACAGAATATGCTATCACTACATGATGAACACAGCTGTATCTAAACACATTGAATCCTATCTGCTAGGTAATATTTTATGTGTTTTGAATGAATGTAGGAGCATTGTATTGCTAGCAGGAGACAGAATAATTTGAACAGATTTTGAAGGAAATATTTTGAAAAACGGCTTATGTAGTACATATGAAACTATGTGACCTTCGTGTAACGAGGCATATGGAATTTAAAATAATTTTTGAAGCTATCCAGAATAGCACTTTTTAACCTGCGAAATGACGAAAAAAGGATAACAAAATCGATCAACAAAAAAATCGATAAAAAAAAAGGGATCAACGACAACAAGCTACAAGTTCAAAAATAGTTGGAGTGCAAACATAATTCTATTTTGGAATTCATTCATTCATGCAATTCATTCCTGGGCTGGGGGACAGATAATCATAGAAAGGGAATTTTGGTGAGGTTGCATACTTCAAAAATTGTGTAGACCACTTGGCGCGTGCAATGTGTGACGAAAGTATGGATAACCTTGCGAAAGTGTAAATCGCCTGGCACCAACTACGCAATGTTGGGCACAACAAAGCCCGGTGCAATGGATGTATGCCACGGGATGGAGCAAGAGGGCCCCCAAAGTATACATTTGTTGGTGAAAAGTGGATAACCCATCTGGAATTTTGAGTAGTAGCATACATGTTTAATATTTGTATCCAATTTCTCATATTTCAGGTGGATAATATTATATCTAAGACAATGTTAATTTTCAAAATACTACCACAAAATCTAATAGAGCAATGGGCGCCCATAAGGGGGGGGGGGGGCAAGGGGCACCAGCTCCCCCAGGCTGAATGACGGTGTCATATATTTGTATTAATTTAAAAAAAAAATTTTTTCCACCGAATAAGTTTTCAAAGAAAAGTAGAGCTCTATTAAGTCAAAAATGGGCAATAATAAAGTCAAATAATCTTCCAAGCGTAAAACTACCACAAATCACTGTCAACAATTAAATGCAACTCAAAACGAACAGAAATTATAATAAATAGCCGAGTCAAACTCAAAACATTACTAGGGCTGACAACCCCCACGCCTTCTCAAGACCAGAACATAACTTAGGCTTTACTGAAAAAAAAAAATGACTGTGGATTGTCAGTTTAATATACCTATAAACTCAAAACGAAGTGCCGATTAGACCAGTTAAGCCCCCCCCTAAAATTCAGCCCATGGGCGCCCATGAATAGAGCTGAATTCACTTTTACGTCATGTAAAAGAAAACAAAAACAAAATAGAAAAAAAAGCCAAAAAACAGAAAATTATTAAAACTGATTAAAAGTAACATGTCGTCAGGGTATCCAGGATTTTTTTTTTTGGGGGGGGGGGGGGAGGGAGGGTACAAAAGGATCGGGTAATTAATCCTGTAAACTTTATTATAATCATGGGCGTATGTCGAGACTTTTTTATTGAGAGAAGGGGAGGTAACAGGCGCTTTAGAAGGACGATACATTTGCCCGTATTTTGATAGAACAATCGCTGGTACTCCGTTATACCTTCTCTTTGATATATGTCAAACTGTAGACGAGACGAAAAACCCATTCTTACGGGATGATTCAAGGCACCGCTGTAGAGAAATACAATGTATGGCGTGGTTTTAATTGCGTATCAGATATTTAAAGTGTTGTTTTTGGGGTTTCTTTTGAGGGGGGGGGAAGGTACCTAGGTTAGGTTAGGTTACGTATTTAATATATGCTATACTTTGCCCCCCCACCCCGCTAATGCTCAAATATATAGCCCAAATTTGTTTCTAAACTATTATATATTCATCCTATTTTATTGTATTTCATTACCATTAACCAAACTAGCAGTATATAAAAGAGTAGGTATAGCGAAGGAGTACCCAATCGCTTTAGTGGAGCAATGCCCTTTTGAGGGGAAAGGGCATTGCCCGCCATGGTCACTGTACTATTCCCGTATGTAAAACACTAGTACTAGCTATAAAAGCCAAGTAAAACAGATTTAAAGAATTTTAGGCTTTTTAAGATTGCAGTAGATAATCCCCTAGGGCAGGACAACAGGGCCTTAGTCCCTTGTAGAGCTATAGAGCTAAAAGATCTATGAAATAAAAACTGAAATAGCTCCCTCAGGTTCAAATTTTTTAAGCCACCAGTCATAATAATCATGAATATCACCGTTTACTATCAATAGTTCAATAAGTTCAAATCATGATCAAAACTTTACCATTGAAGCTTGTTAAGAAAAAAACAAAAATAATACTTAACATTTGTGTATTGAATTTCATGTACAAGAAAGGAAATATGCCAAAATTTTGATGGGAAATTGTCAAGGGTATATCTACAATTTTGTTCTGGGAGGGGGTATTTTTAGGGGATTTATTACCTACCCAAGGCTGAGGTACACTCTTTCATTGATTTTAGGGTGTAGGCAAGATTTCAGCCTCTAATCATTTAAGAGAGAGGGGGGCATTTCTTGCATTATAGAACGTATTAAGCATTAATACGTAGCTATTTACATTTCGAGTGGGGTTGAGATAAAATCACGAAAACGCTAGAATTAGGCAGGTTCTTTTGAAGTATCAGGAATTTCGGAAAAAGATGTCGAAAATATTTGGTTTAGGGGAGTTAAGCTTTTGAATATAGGTCTTGGAATAGGAAATATGCCGCCTAATTTTAAGGCAATATGGGTCAATTTTGTCTCGCAATTTACAATGGATTCTAGCAAGGGTAGATCCAGGATTTTTTTTCGGGGGGGGGGGGGTTACTAATTTTTGACTTTTTTCGGGGGGGGGGGTACTAATTTTTGACTCAGTTTTCGACTAATTTTACTGATTTTCACCTATGTTTTACTAATTTTCGACTTATTTTCGACTCGGTCAAAAATTTCGGGGGGGTTCAAACCGGGTAACCCCCCCCCCCCCACCTGGATACGGCCTTGGATTCTAGAGCCCTAAGTAGAACACGGGTTAAGAAAATTTATGACGCTTTGTCTTGTGGAAATAGGAATCAGAAAAACTAGGCTTATAATACCAGAAAATGGAACTCAGACGATTTAAATATAGTAGAACGTGTTTCTAAGGGATATTGGAGATCATTTATATACGGATTTCTGAAGTGTTTAAAGTAGTTCCTCTCGTGCAGCACAGTGCTGAAGTGTTTAAAGTAGTTCCTCTCGTGCAGCGCTTCTGTGAAGTTCTTCTCTTTTGTTTGGTTTCAAACTATGTATATAGACTTTGTAGAATAAATGGATAGTTTATAGAAGGCACTTCTTCTATCTCCTTAGCTCTTAGCTCTGATAGGTTCGACTACACGCTTAGCAGTGCATGCATACCAATAATATTAGATGATTATCAATGTAAACCCAGACAGGAGTAGTAAATGTTTACAGGGAGATTATTGCTTTATGGTTACATACTCAACTCTTGCCCCCCCCCCCCCCTAGAAGAAACTATGTCTACTGGCACCAAGGTCAGTTGGTGGATCCAGGGGGCGCCCTCCCTAACGTAGTCTAAAATAGTGTAATTTACTTAATTAACGCAAGATTGCGTTAATTAAACTTGCTCCTAACGCAAGTTTATTGGATCAACCTATTTTGCGCCCCCCCCCCTAAAAAATCCTGGATCCGCCCCTGACCCAGGTCACATTAAAAACCTATAAGTAAGTAAAAAGTTGACACCTTCAGCGTAAGCTAGTGTTTACTGGCACAGTCACGTCCAAAAACTTCAAACGAGGTTTTGACTTATATCAAGAACCTCACGGATCTTAACAAATATAATTTCAAATCTATCCCATTTAATAAATAATATACATTTCACTTTCAGTTTATTTAAACCAGATACCCAGGGTCAAACGTAACCACTGATTTTTTATGCTCCATTTCGAGGATGACTTGTGTGATTTTGCATTGGTTTGAGCCTCAGCCTTATTGGTTTGGCTTCTTGTTGCTCCGGGGGTGAATCACAAGCATGAATCACAGGGGGGGGGGGGCAAGAGAGATTCATATCCGGATATTCAAGGGGTATTAGTTGTAGATAATTTCGGAGACCACGCTGCCTTTCCATGACAATAAAATAAAAGCTCAAAATAGGGATAAAGTCCTTTTTAATAGACGGTGTATAGAAAATTCACAAAAAATACCAGATATTTCGGTCACATACACAGTGACCGTCATCAGTAGTAAAACAGTTTTGCTACTGATGACGGTCACTGTGTATGTGACCGAAATATCTGGTATTTTTTCGTGAATTTTCTATACACTGTCTATTAAAAAGGATTTTATCCCTATTTTGAACTTTTATTTTATCGTATTAGCTGTATAATATTTTTTCTCTAAATTATTGGGAGGGGGAAACTTCCCCTCTCGCCCCTCTCCCCCCCCCCCAAAGACTTCCTTGGGTCGCCCTGGAACAAAATATGGTTACACCTAACCCACCGAAAACAAAAAACACCATATATAAATAAAAACCTGACATCTTCAGTGCAAAATAGTATTCACTGGCTCGGTCTCTTACAAAAATTTCGGCTGACGTTTTTCACTTTGAAACAAGAACCTTAATGAACTTAATAAATTCAATGGCATATTCATCCCATTTACGAAATAAAATTACATTTCAACTTTATTTAATTTAAACCAGATAATCATAGTCAAATATAACTATTGGTTTTTTATATCTCATTTCGAGGAGTGAGATTTTTGTGATTTCCAGGAGGTTAGAATCTCAGAGCTAGGGGTTGGACTTTTTGTCCCCTTAGAAGAAAATATGGTTGCACCCAAGCCACCTAAAAATCAATAAATAACTAAAAACTTGACATTTTCAATGGAACATAGTATATACTAGTACGGTCAATTGCAAAAATTTTAAATGAGGTTTTTGACTTGTTAACAAGAACCTCATTGAACTTAACAAAGTCAATGGCATATGCATCCCATATAGCCTACGAAAGAAATTACATTTCACTTTTAGTTTATTTGAACCAGATAACCGTAGTCGAGCATAAAAAGTGATTTTTTAAATTTTAATTTGGCACCGGTTTTAGCGTCCGGGCGATGTACTTTTTCAAGGCCAAAATCATTCTCTTCTCTATGTGGTTCAGAGAATTTGTGCTAGTAATCGTGTAAGAGAACAAGATACTAGGTCGAACACTCATCTGGGGACAAAAAGGAACTGACTGACATTTGTTCCCGAACTTGCAAAGCGCTCAGAAAGCCCTGTGATTTTTTGATTGGTGTGATTATGATTGGCGGTAAATAAATTTGGGGAATGGTGCCTACCAATATAGACTGTCAATCTCGTGAAATGGAAAGTGATAGTCCAAACACATTAGTGATTGATGAAAACAATGAGGGTGAAAAATCTATAAGTGATGATTCTCAAACGGAACCGTCCTCTCGTGTTGGTGTTATCGTTGCTAATGAAAAAGTAAAAAAAGAACCCAAAGATGATTTCGCATACGAAGGTCTTGGGGCTAGAATTCAATCAAATGAAATAAAACGTGAAGATACCAAGTGTCCCCCCGTTGGTAGAGGGGGTGTTATTATAACTGTATCAAGTATAACGGCTTCTATGGGAAAGGAAGGCTTTAAAGTTCCCTATTCGCCGATACAAGTTGTATCTTCTAGTAAGGATAAAAGTAGAACAATGAAGAAAAATAGAAAAGAGATAGAAGAGGATGAACCGACCAGCTCTATGCCTGAACTAGGTAAGTCCCTGGTAAATTTTTACCAAATCATATTATTGACTTACGAATAAAGTGAATATACCACTCGATGCCTTTTTTATGCTCTTTCCAAATATAATTATCATTTTTGTCGGAAATGTATTTTACCCCCACCCCTATATGTATATACCAATTCAGGGTATATATTTGCACATTAGGGGGGTGGAGGTAAAGTTTAAATTTACCTCCCATTTACACCAGAAATAAAATTTGCCCCACTCCTCCCCCTAATGTGCAAATATGTACCCTGAATTGGTATATATAAGGGGTGGGGGTAAAATTCATTTCCGACAAAAATTATTATTATATTTGGAGAGCATAAAAAAGGGCATCGAGTGGTGTATTCACTTTATTCGTAAGTCAATAATATAATTTGGGAAGTTTAGTCCCTAAATCTTTCAATGCGCGCTGTGTGCAAGGTCAAAAGTTAAAAGGACTTGTAACTTCCTCTGGAAATGCTGTCACAGTAGAGGTTCAGATACAAGTGTATTTCTAGTAATTTCATGCTGTTGAAAAGCCTCAAAACTTCACAGGTGGTATATTGTTTTTCCTGCTGGATAAATTTTGCAAAATTTGAAGTTTCTCGTAAAGTATATCGCCAGTCGGGTATCAAAAGGAAATATCTCCATAATTGTAAATTTTCTGAAGAGCAACAAAAAACCTCACAACTTTTTCATTTCCCCTCTTATAACTGTAAAACAAAAACAGATTGATATGCTTTGGTTTTATATATCATTTCGTTTTTGTTTTATGGTTATCGGAGGGGAAATGAAAAAAGTTGTGAGGTTTTTTATTTGCTCTCTTGAAAATTTACAATAATGGAAATACGATCTTTTTGATATCTGACTGACGATATACGCTTCTGCTTTGCTACAGAAAATATGAACAAAATTTTATCTGCTCTAGAGGTAAAGGAATTCGCAGCAAAGATAATTAGAAAGTTAATTAGAAAGGAAATTAGAAGAAGCCGATAAGTCTTTCTAATCAATTAAATTTATCTTCGTTATTCTCAAAAGTGTGCTTTTTTTTGCTTATGCTCGTTATTCTCCTAGTTAACACAGGTTTGTTATTTTGACAGTGGAAAAAAGAAAAAGAAAAAAATCTCCAGTATATTTTAATATGAGCGATTGAGAGAGAGAATTTTAGTTCAATATAGGCAAGGTTACCCACAGAAATTTTCACGAGTGGAAGGAGGATAAGTAAAAAATCTTGGGGGGATAAGGTTTGAAGATTATCTTTAGGAGAGGGCCATGTTTTTCCGAACGAGAGAGACAAGTTGTTGAACATATTGTATATTTCTGGTCTTTTAAGAGAATGTGAAGTGCCCATGTCCTCCTCTTTCAGTGTCCTTGGATCTAGGGATGTATAAATAAAAGCCAGTTTTCATACTATTTTTGTAAAGGCTGTTCTTAGGATTCTAAGATCCATTTTTTAGCGGGAAGAAAGAAGCTATTTAACTAATTTTAAATAGAGCTCTTCATATTCTTATAAGAAAAACTGATCTTCTAAAAATTCAACGAAGATTGCATAATTCCACCCCCACCCCTTCCAAATAAATGAGCCTACAGTTGTATTACCCAGTCCCAAAATGTCCGTAGAGCTCCAGGCGAGTTGGGAGCAAAAGCCGTAAACGTGGAGCGCATAGGGCAGCAACAAACTCACTCTCAGATTAAGTGAACAAGGAAATGCTACCCTGTTTTTTTGTATTAGATTATGATTATCCTCACAAGACAATTAATCAGAAATATAGCCAAGGCTGTATCCAGGGGGTAGGGGTTTTGAACCCCCCCCCCCACAAAAATGTTTGTCCGATTCGTAAAACGTGCAAAAATACATATGAACAAATTTTTGATGTCTTTAAACACAATTTGTGTAACCCCCCCACCCCCGAAAGAAAAATAATAATAACCCCCTCCGAACAAAATCCTGGATACGGCCCTGGGTATAGCCCTAACTTTTTCTCAGATGCATGTACTAACATACCCAAAGGGGCATCTGGCTTTAACCCTTCTTATATTTATTACTCCTCCTTTTGAGAACATCAATAGTTTATTATTCTCTTTGTTGTATCATTTTCCGTAACCAGAGACCACCGCTCTTGTTTTGAAGTAACGAGGTTGTCTTAATTTTGGATGTGTCAATTTGGAAGTCAGGAGGTGTATCGTCTGAAATTCCTTTAAACTTACTAACTCCCTAAGTAAAATCCTGTGTTTGGGCCTCATCATTTATCAATGTTTAATGCTGCCAAAAAACCCAACAGTTTGTATAATTGACATTAAGCAACTTGGCCCAATAAATGACACAAGATCAATTTTTAAAAACATATAAAATAAAAGCAAATTAGCTCATGGGGATTCTTTATTTACTGAGAACAAATTATTTAAATTAAATCCTTTATTTTGCCAAAGTTTTGGGAATGGATTTTTTTTATGAGACGTCCGGGAGTGCGTTTCTTAAAACCACAGAGGGTTTACTTGCAAAAAATGCTCAAAAACTGTTTATTCTTTTTACTTGCTTAAGAAGTGAAACAAAAGAACGAATCAGGTTGTACGTTCTTTTATTGGCTCAAAATTTGACACAGTAAATACAACAGCGGGTAAAAGGTGGGGTTTTTGGTTTCTGGCATACGCTTCAGGAATAGTGGGATTAGCTCAAACAAATGTGACGATTGACGTCAGAAAAGTTAACCAATGGAATTCAACCACACTTTATAACACAGAAGTAGGCCTATAAGACAGTAATGTATTTTTTTCACATTGTTAGCATTCGTGATTGAAACAAAGCAACAGGGGAAATTGTGGTAGACCTAGCCAAAATACCTTAAAAGGGCTAACCAAATTTATAAAATGTGTAATCGTCTTAGATTTTGCTGAGTTATATTGAGTATTTTGTAATGCTGCTTGTTTTCATGGATTACTTTTAGGGTTGATTAAATAAAAATCTGAAGACGGGGGAATATGACCGGAGAGTCGCCAAAGATCTTGACGATTCTAATAAAATTTTCGACGAAACATCTAAGGGGAAGGCGTATTTTATTGATGGGCTTCCACACTGGAAGACCTTCCAGGATTCTAGGGGAAATTGAAAAAACGCAAAAACAATCAAACCGCAAGGAAAATGTAAAAATCATAGGACAAATCACAATAAGTAATTAGATATCATTCGAGCAGAAAGACTCCTCCCTCGCTTATGTACCTACCTGTTCTTTAACCCTTTAAATTTTGTGCACGAGTACTAGTGGGTAAATACATACATTTGTCACTAGTACGCAAGGCCGTATCCAGGGAGGGGGGTTACCCGGTTTGAACCCCCCTCCCCGAAATTTTTGAACGAGTCGAAAATAAGTCAAAAATTAGTAAAACCTAGGTAAAAATCAGTAAAATTAGTCGAAAACTGAGTAAAAAATTAGTAACCCTCCCCCCCGAAAAAAATCCTGGATCCGCCCTTGCTAGTACGAATGGAAGTCTGACCTTAAGGAGACAAAAAATTTTGTTGAAGTAGAAGTTAGAGGCTTTATAGGACATGTTTTGCCTCCAAAACTGAAAAAAGTTCTTGCAGACAGTGGCGGGTCCAGAAGGGGGCGCCCCCCCCCTGGGGTAGTCTAAAGTAGTGTAATTTACTTAGTTAACACAAGTTTGCGTTAATTAAACTTGCTCCTAACGCAAGTTTCTCGGGTCAACCTATTTTGCTCCCCCCCCCTAAAAAATCCTGGATCCGCCCCTGCTTGCAGAATACTGTTGATTGATCTTGAGCAGAATCCATCGTACCCCATCGCTTGTTTGGGTAAGTATGCTGATTATATTTTATTTTCCTTTTATCTTTTTTATGATTTTAGTCGTCACATAAATGTTAGGCTTAAGATAGTCATCGGATTTTGGTCAAGGGACTTTCTGGTCTCCAAAATAAACATGGCTTCCAATAACAAGCCAGAATTGAGGTTCTGCATGCTCTTTTGGATTGCAGTTGAAAACATTTAGCTGTTTATAATTTTTAGAATTGAGTTGTAATTCCAGACGCGAAAATTTTGCTATTTTCGTCAATGGTTCTCTTTTTGCCATAGCCTTTTTTTTTCAGTTTAGAAAATGCAATCGACGAATTTTAAGATAGGATCTTTTTTAAGATCCTAAATTTAAAGATCCTTTTAAAAGATCCTTTTTAAGATCCTTTTTAAGTACCTGAACATTTTAAACACGATTAATTTTCCAGATCAGCTTTTGTTTAAGGCTTAGATTTTTTATATTGTTTTTTTTTTAACAATAGAACTATTTGTCACTTTATCCAAACTATCTCACTTTTTATTTTGGCCTTTACTTAAGGCAAAAAACTATGTTGAAAACCTTTCTTAAGGATTTTATTGTTATATTAGTAAAATTCTCATTTACAATTTTTGCAAGCTTTAGAAGCTGTCAATTTCCATATAAAAAAATAACAAATGAGATGCATTAATAGGTTATCGATCTCAATCAAACAGGTACTAAGCAGGAAAAATCAAGTCGTTCACCTCGTGTTACGTCTTATTTTCACTTTTAGTAGCAAAAAACAACTTCTGCTGAGCTGCAATGGCTGTGGGCAAGTTTCTTGAACTAAACGCCTTTTCTCAAAATTCAATAAGGCTTGAAGCTGGTTGCTGTTGTAACCTTTCTGTGCGGTCATTGGCGACTCAACAAAAGCGTGATAAAACAGTGACTAATGTTTTTGAATGATCAAACATGTGACTCCGTTTTTATGCAGTTTTCACTAAATCTGGAACCAGGTCTCCAGAAAATACATTTTTGAACTGGGTAAACATATCTGTGCGGATTATGTCTATTAAAGGGAGTGGGAATGGCGAAATTTGCCCCCAAAAAACTAGAAACTATGCATTAATAGGTACTTGTATGATATACCCCGACCTAATATTCTTCTAATATGTTTCTCTGACGCTCAATCCTAATGAAACATACCAAAGTGTGATGAAAATATAATACTTTAGAAACAAATTTGGCGATATATTTGCACATTAGGGGGGGGGGATAAAGTATAGCGGATCTGCATGCATTATGTGATAGGTAAAATTATTCTGCGTATTATGTAGGAAGAATTGTTTTCTAACTTCAAAGTGTCCAAATAGTTTACCCCCACCCCCTCCCTTAATGTGCAAATATGTAGCCCAAATTATACATTTTACATCTATTCTGTCACTTCTCTTTGTCTTGTCTCAAGCTAAGCTGAAAGAAACTAATAAAAAAAGAATTGTTCTGCAATGCGTCAATGAATGAACAACTTTAGTAGTCGGGGGTTTTATCATACAAGTACCCATTAATAGTTGCCTTTTTCAGTAGATTCTTTTTCGTTTTGAGGTGGTTGGAGGCTTGAGTTTCTCCACTACCTCCTTCCCCGAATATAAGAGTTGTCAAAATTTAACTACCCAGATTGTACTAATGACAACCACTACTTTTCTATACTGACCTGTTTTTTTTTTTTTTTTTTTTTTTTTTTTTTTTTTTAACAGAATCATAAAATCAGCCTGGTTCTATACAAGCTTCTCCTACTTGGAATTAATCTAACAACCATTTTAATTAGTATTGTAGATAAAGCGGTAGGCCTAAGGGATATTATAAAGGAGTAGGAAATTTTGTTATAAACCTACTGTTGTAATTATTAATTCTATGGTGAGATATCACGCGAGGTTACCACATGTTCGTTAACTAGTAGCAATTTCTCATTAGAAAACATTAGTGAAACTAGACTTTGGTGACAGCGCCATCTAAGATTAGTCTGGCTGCTATTTTAGATGGTCAATGCCATACCCACTGCCGTAATAAGAAAGGGGACAAACTTCCCATGTAATTTCTGGTCCAGAAAGGGGTTTTACATGTTATTGGCCTGGGCTGATTTGTGCAATCGAATGTTAAGAGGCCGTTGTATCCTTGCGTTATAATTTACCGTTCAAAATTTCGAAGTGTGCAGGCGGTGGGCTCCACCTTACTTACCATTTGGGGGAAGGAGGATTTTGGGAGGATTTTTTGGGTGGAGGGGGGCAAAACATTGTATTAATCCATATTGTTACAGAATTTTCACTATTTTATATCTTTAGTATTCAATGGTGGGTACCCATTCTGCCCCTCCTTGCGCGTCCCCTCGCAATTAATACACAATAAGCTTCATATAACACAGTCAGGTGCCTTTCGCTGCTATTAATAATGGAAGTTGTTTGAAGAGATGCAAATATAGGTGTTTTTGAAGACCACACTGCCTTTCCATGACGGTAAATAAAAGATACAAAGGTCATGAGATACAAAATTTCAAGAGATACAAAATTCAAGAGATACAAAATTCTTGGCTTTTCCCGGTTTCATCACTCTGTAAATCGCTCAGTTGAAACAATTTTCGTTTTACCTGAAAAAAAAGGATCAAACTAACATTCTGTCAACAAAAGAAAAAGTTAACAAAAGAAGAAAAAGAAGAGAAAGTTAATAAAAACTCAGAAAAATATTAAGAAGTACATCGTCCAAAATTGATAAATCCCTCACAGGCAGGTGCGCCAATTGTGCGAGGAGGGAGTGGGCAAATAAATTCTAGATTTTTTATCCTCCCTAGATTTTGAAAAAAAAATCTTTTTCGTGTTTCCATTCAGAAATACCTTTTTTCGTATTTTCATTTAAAAAAGAATAACTGAAATTGTCCCCTTAGATCTTAATAAACATATCCTCCCCCCTTACATTTTCGTGAATCGGTGGCCCTGCTTACGCAACAATAGTGATGGTGTTTGACTTTTTCCCAAAACCCCGGATAACTAATAGATTTTAGCCCTTTCCCAATCCTATAAATGTTGAACTTAAAATATAGGTTTTTTACCTGTTATTAGTCTAAAAGTGGGAAATTCGTCCTCATCCTATGTTTTGGGGCAAGATCATGACAAATTGCACCCTTAGACGTGGAATTCTAAGTACTAAAGTAATTCGGAAATGGTCGATAAGGCATTATGGAATTTAGTGATTCTAGGATCATGTGGTTCCTTGGTTCTCAGTTATTCTGCATTCTGAAGGCATGTGCAGATTCTGGAAGGCTTGGCACTTCCACACTCAGTACTAAGGGAAAAATAACCATCAAAATAAAGTAAATAATGTCTGAGACCACACTGGCTAATCATGACAAAACGATAAAAACCGCAAAGAAGAGAAAACGAGGATAAAAACAGCTAGTGAAAAAAAAACACAAATTACAATGCAAATGTTTGCATTGAAAAGGGTGAAAAGTTACCCTTTTACCGTTACTTCAAGAGGGTCGTCTTATTTTAGTTTTTGTGTTTGTTTTTATTTTTTTTTATATTATCGTTGGATTTTTATCGGTATTTTTTAATACTCTGCACTGAGGACCGTCAAGCGGAGGTCTTGACCGAAATATTTGCATTGTAATCTGCGTTTCTTTCACTGGCATGTTTATTGTTTTCTCTTCTTTACGGTTTTTTATCGTTTTTATCAAAATAAAGGCCGCCAAAATAAAATGACCTCACTTGAGTCATTGTCATTCTTTATAAAATTAAATTAATATAATTAATTTATAAAAAATAAAATTAAATAAATCTGAAATGTAGCATGTTATGAAGGAATAAATGAACGAACTGAAAAGTTGCCAGTTACAAAAGCCAGATGGAGCAAAGAAAAAACACAAAAGCAACATCTCAAAACTCAAAAACAAATTAAAAATACAACATAACAACGCTCAAAACAAAGGAAGAAAAAATCACAACAGGAATCTACCATCGCACGGAAAAAAAATCAGACTGTCTTGTCTGAATTTTACGAATTGGGACAGTTTCTTGTTGCGAAAATAGATGCTGATCCATTATCAAACAGTTCGTGGTAACGAACAGTAAGTAAGGAGCGACCCGGCTCAATGGTAACCGAAACTCTAAAAAACGGAATTTTGGTACCAATAGATACATCAAAAGAATCAGATTTTAATTTTGGTTTCAAATATATCAGTTTCATCAAGTTTAATCTTACCCATCAAAAGTTATGCGCCTGATAAAATTTGGCTGATTTTCGAAAAAAGGGGGAAAGACCCCTTAAAAGTTGTAGAACCTTAATGAAATTCACACCATCATATTCAGCGTATCAGAGAACCCTACTGTAGAGGTTTCAAGCTCCTATCTACAAAAATGTGGAATTTTGCATTTTTTGCCAGAAGAAAGATCACGCGTGTGAAAGGTGCGTGTTTATTTATTTTTTTTTGTTTTTTTCCCAGGGGTAATCGTATTGACCCTGTGGTCCTAGAATATCGTAAGAGGGCTCATTGGAACGGAAATTAAAAGTTCTAGTGCCCTTTTTTAGAGACAAAAAAAAATGGAGGGCAACTAGGCCCCCTCCCACGCTCATTTTTTTCTCAAAGTCACCCAATTAAAATTTTGAGATAGCCATTTTGTTCAGCATAGTCGAAAACCTAATAAATATGTCTTTTAAGATGACTTAATCCCCCACAGTTCCCAGGGGAAGGGCTGCAAGTTCTGAACTTTGCCCATTGCTTACATATTGTATTGGTTATTGGGAAGTATACAGACATTTTCAGGAATAATTTGTTTTCTGGTGGGGGGGCCTGGAGGAGGGGGTTACTCTGGAGAATCTTTCCGTGGTGGATGTTTCTTTGTGGTAAGGGACATTTCTATGAAGGGGGCGCCGGATTTTCAAGCATTATTTAAAAAACGATCAGAAATTAGATTAAAAAAAACAAGTTTTTTCAACTGAAAGCAAGAAGCAACATTAGAACTTAAAATGAACAGAAATTATTACGTATATGAGGGGGTTCTCCCCCAAGTCAATACCCCGCTCTTTACGCTACAGTTTTTTGTTTTTTTTAGTGCTTTCAAACGAGCTATCTATTAAAATTAAACGTCCTTTTTGATTCTGGTGTTTGTTAATTAAAAAAATTTTTAACTTTTAACGTAAATAGCGTAGTATTGACTAAGGGGAGAACCCCCTCATATACGTAATAACATACACTTAATAAAAAAAAAACAATTAAAAAAAAAACAAGCGATACGGCTCAATAGTAATCGAAACATTTAAAAGCGGAACTTTGATGTCAATAAATGTATCAAAAGAATGGGCTTATAATGCTGATTCTAAATATATGCATTTTATTAAGTTTAGTATTGCTCATCAAAGGCTACGAGCCTGAGAAAATTTACCTGATTTTTTAAAGAGGGGGGAAACATCCCCTAAAAGTGAAAAAATTTTAATGAAAATTACTTCGTCAGATTCAGCGTATCAGAAAACCCTATTACATAGGTTTCAAGCTCATATCTGCAAAAATCTGCAATTGTGTATTTTTTGCCAGAAGAAAAATATACGAATATAGAAGTTCGTTACGTAAGTTAATTTGTAAATTACGTCAGAACCAAATTTAGAGACAGCCATTTAGCAAAAGAAAAGTAAAATTTTTATGCAAATTTTCTTTACTTGTTCAATGACGGCGAGCCAAAATAAAAGCTGCATTAACTAAAAAACGATCAGAAATTAAATAAAAAAAACAAGTTTTTTTAACTGAAAGTAAGGAGCGACATTAAAACTTAAAACGAACAGAAATTATTCCGTATATGAGAGGGGCTGTCCCCCCTTCAACGCCTCACTCTTTACGCTAAAGTTTGACTTTGTCTCACAACTTTATTTTTTAAAACAATAAAAAACTTTAGCGTAAAAAGTGAGGCGTTGAGGAGGGGACAGCCCCTTTCATAGACGGAATAATTTCTGTTCGTTTTAAGTTTTAATGTCGCTCCATACTTTCAGTTTAAAAAACTTGTTTTTTTTATTTAATTTTAAACTGAAACGAACTAATCACAGTCACTTAAGGAGTCATGGAGTCATGGAACCAAATTCGAAGATACAAGAGAAAATAATACAGTCAAAATAGTGAGCTTCTATTCATATGTACATTTTCAAAAGCTCACAAATTTCCAAAATGTGAACGTGGAACGTGGCGGATTATAAATTCAGAGACTCTTTTAATAAAAAATAAATTCGGTTCAGGCTGATGCTGGGCTACTGCTTAAAGCTGACAGGAACATTAAAATTCACTATGGGAGTCATGTTGTGAATTCAGATGGTCTTTTTGACAAAAGTTTGCTTCAAGGTAATGATGATCCATCGATTTTAAGCTGTTTAACTGGAAGAAATCACGATCACTTTAAGATTAATGGAGCTTAAGGAACCAAATTCTAAGATATAAGAGACAAAATTGCTCACAAAATGTTGAATTTCACTTCACGTTCCCAATTTCAAAAATTCCGAAAATGCAATCCTCTGAAAATTTAAAATATTATGAATTGAGTTTTGTGTGACAAAAATAGACTTGATTTAGTTTGATACCGAACCATCGATTAAAACAGACAGGAAGTGTTTTGTTCACTTGAGGAGTTATGCATTATATGGACCCAAGTTTTAAGATACAAGAGAGAAAAATGCTGACAAAATGGTGAGCTTCACTTAACATTCGCTGACAAATAGTGGACAAAACTTTGAACTTCAACCAGAGATTGGATACACAGCAAATGTTGATAATCCCTTGAACCCTTCTTTGAAAGTAATGACCTTTTTACTCAAAAAAAAAAAAAAATGCAAGACATTGACATGGTCTGTTTGGCATTAATGCCCTCCAGTATAATCTAATTAATTTTTTTTTTTTTTATGGAAGTAAAGAGGGGAGTTGAAACTTTAAACGAACATAGATTATGACTTCACAGCCTACATGTCATTAACACTAGTGCAAATACACCGATTGCTGATATTTCCCTATGTTCATAGGAATATGCTGCTTTCACACTATGTACATCATTTTCGATGCTAAGTAGTTAAGTTACGTTATGGTGTGTAACCTTTCGTAATTAAACAAGTCTTTTCACAATAGGATAATATAAAACTTGATAATATCGTCATAATCATTGTCTAAAATCATCTTATGCAAACTGATCAAGAATTAAGAATTGGGAATGAAATAGAGATTTGAGTTCTGATTAGCGAAAATTTTCTGCGAAGATTTTGATAACTGTTCTTCCAAATATTCCATTTTGTGGCTACTATACTGAGTTTTCCATAAAGTGACATAAACTTACGTAAGATAGAACTTTAAGTTGAGCTCGAGTCTACTTGGTACTTCCTACGTTACGGACAAAGCTTGCTCCGTAAGATTGCACAACCTAACGTAGGGTCTTGAGTTATACTTGTGTGAAAGGTCCTAAAAAGTATGTGAAAGGACTATTATGCAAAACTAGAGCTTTATTGAAAGCACAAAACACACGCATGAAAAACAAGAATGCTTTATATTCATACCATAAAAAATATCTCAAAGCGCTTCATTTTTCTACTGTAAGAAAAATTCTAGATTATTCTGTGTTCTCAGTAAACCCCAGTTTTGCATGATCCTACAAACAAGGCCTTACCCATGATTTTATCGGGGGGAGGGGTCTTACACAAAAAATTCAAAAAACGCATACAAAATTTGTTTATATTCATTTTTGTTACGTGTTTATGAGTCAGACAAACATTTCGGGGGGGGGGGGGGGTTAAAACCCTCTAACCCCCCTCTGGGCACGGCATTGACTACAACACAGGTAAATATCAGCAGTCAGTTTAGTTGCACAGGTCTGATGGATGTATGTCGGATAGGCTGCAAATTTTTGTTCATTTGAAGTTTCAACTTCCTTCTTTACTTCTACCAGAAATTTTTTTTTTTTTTTTTTTAAGGAAGTAAAAAAGCTTCCTTTGCCATCAGTGGCGTAATTTTGTCAAAATCCTGGGAGGGGGGGGGGGGAAAGTTGGAGCCAATTTTCCCAAAACAAGTGAAAATGGCAATGAAAAATGAGCCATAAAGAACAATAAAAGCAGAGATATACTAAAGAATGCTGAACCGCTTCTCTGGATGCTTGAATTATGCATGCCTATCTTAATTTTAACAAGATTTTTGAAGGAACTAAATTTCAGATGGAAGGGGGAAAGGCAAACTGTGGTCTAGAAGAGGCAGTTATCAGCCTAAAAAATAACACCAAAAAGTGCTATTTTTTGTGCTATACGGCACTTTACTTTGGCGCTATCCCGACAATTTTGTAAAAGAAATCAGCTTGAAATGTGCATTAGATTTCCAATGTCTTAACCATTTACCATCTTTTAACCATTTCATTAGCCATATTTCAATAACCCGCTGATATTTGTGAAAAAAGGGAGACACTTCCCGGCTATCCATGCAAAAACGATTTTTTTTTCAATATGGGGGGGGGGCTGTTAACTTCGAACATGGAATATTCAATGACAGTAATTTCGATGGTGTAATTTTTAGTTAAGTTTGATGTCATGTTTGAGGGGCTTCAGGCTCTTTTTCGGAATTCCTAGAGTTTGTTTTCACTATTAAAAATCATTATTCTACCGAATCTGAATAACAATTATTATTTCTGAATAAGCTTTTATTGAAACATGTTTCTCATTATACTTCTTCAAACGCTTCTCTTTAAACTGTTTTTTTTTTAACTTTCGGTTACTATAACTATTGCTACAACCATGGAAAAAAATGTTAATTTTACTATTTCGGCATTATGAAAGGAATTCATAACAAGAGTGTATACATTACTATTTTTGATGGGAACATTCTTAAGGGATTCATATTGACAAAAAGCCAAGGATAGATCAGTTGTATTGGAAAAAAATTGGAATTAAACACAAAATCTTGCTTTTTGGGGGGGGCGGGGAGCGGGGGAACGAAGCTTCCCTGCTTCGTGCATGCATGACTGCATCATGAATTTGAAACGTTGAATGTTGATCGGATTAATTTTATCAGTATATTGATAGTAAACAATTAGAAACAGAAAAAAACTGATAAATTTGATTTGGCTTTGTTTTAATAGGAAGCACATTAATTTAAACTGCGCGATCAGTCCAAAAACTCTATATTTGGGGAGGGGGCAAATTTGAAAAAAAGTATATATAAAATTAGATCAGGTGGTACTTGGGCACTGTATGGGCCTTTACAAGGAAACCAGTCCCGAAAAACCCGTTTTGACGGGTTAATTCAAGAGACCGCTATAGATTAATGCAATGCATAGCGTGGTTTTCATTGCGTTACGATATTTAAACTGGTGTTTTTTGGGGTTTGGGGGGGGGAGGTACCTATGTTAGGTTACGTATTTAATATATGCTATGCTTTACCCCCCCCCCCTAATGTGCAAATATTTAGCCCAAATTTGTTTATAAACTCTTATATATTAATCCTATTTTATTTCATTAGCATTAACCAAACTTGACTTTTTAGTAAGGCCCAAATAAAGCACAAGTACCGATGAGGTATATGTATATTATGGAAAATACAGGAAACTATTAGAAAACCGTATAAATCTTGAAATATGGGGGGAAAAGGGACTAGCTTCGTAATAGAAGCGAAAAGCTAAATTAAGCAAGTCACCTTGTAACAATTAAAGCACTGGAGATTTCAGTATTAAATCACTTCACTGAGTTTCGAAAATAACGGAACATATTCCCCATGCTCACATTCATCTATAAATTCCTGGATCATTTTAGTAATTCTGGAATTTTAGTAATTATAATTCCTGGAATTATAGTAATTTTAGTAATTTTAGTAATTATAGTAATTATAGTAAATATAGTAAATATAGTAAATATAGTACTAAATATAGTAGTAAATATAAAATAGTAAATATAGTAGTAAATATAGTAAATATAGTAAGTATAGGAATTTTAGTAATTTATAAATAAATTACTAAAATTCCTGAATCTCCTCCCATCCCCCTGCCATGATGAGTACACAGAACAAAAACAATAATATTAATAGCACTGTTATATTCACCATCTACCGAAAGCAAAAATAAACTTCTGAAAACGCCTAACAAAGCTAATCCAACGCACCAGTATGGGGTGAAAGTCTGTATTCTTTTTTTTTGTGGAATTGTTGGAATTGTGTGGAAAATCCAGTTGGAATTGTTTGCATGATAATTATTTCCAAATTTTGAAAAAAGAAAGTAAGTTTTAAATTTATAAGGACTCAGGGAATGTCTAATGGGGATGGGTTATAGATTTCAATCTTGGGCAAAGTGTTTTCCTTCCATGATTTTTTATTTTCGAGATTATAGGTATTCTGCTAATGCTGAAAAATCACCACAGAGCAGGAACACACAGCTCCTTATTTACTCCTCTCTATTCAGAGCTATTTCTTTATGATTTCTTTATGACATCTTCCCACCCCGTTCCCAAAAATCTTGCTTTTCACTTGGCCCTTGCTGGATTGGTAAAAAACTGGGTTTTCGGTAACCTATCATCCTTGAAACTAAGGGTGTGTATTATAGATATAGATATATTTCTCAGAAAAGCCCCATGGGCCATGGATATTACAAATACAACAAAACACATAAAACATAATAAGTACAAACACTTTTGAAAATAACACTACTATAGAAAGCCCTCCCCATGTCTCATCCCCACACTCAGAACATTTCCCAAATTGTTCATTTTCCAAATTTCCCACTTTACAAATACTTCCTGTTTTATTTTCTAAACAACTTCTATGCATGACATCCCTACCAAAAATTAACGAGGACTGTTATCAAAGAGTTCGTGGTAACGAACTGTAAGTAAGGATCAACCCGGCTCAATAGTAACCGAAACTCTAAAAAACGGAATTTTGATACCAATAGATATAGCAAAAGAATCAGATTTTAAGGCTGATTTCAAATAAATAAAGTTTCATCAAGTTTAGTCCTACCCATCAAAAGTTACGCGCCTGAGAAAATTTGCCTGATTTTCAAAAAAAAGGTGAAACACTCCCTAAAAGTTACAGAACCTTAATCAAAATCACACCGTCAGATTCAGCGTATCAGAGAACCCTACTGTAGAGTTTTCAAGCTCCTATCTGTAAAAATTTTGAATTTTGTATTTTTTGCCAGAAGAAAGATAACGGTGCGTGTTTATTTGTTTTTTTTTTTTTTTTTTTTTTTTTTTTTTTTTTTTTTTTTGTCCCAGGGGTGATCGTATCGACCCAATGGTCCTAGAATATCTTGGGAGGGCTCATTGGAAAGGAAATTAAAAGTTCTAGTGCCCTTTTTAAGAGACCAAAAAATGGAGGGTAACTAGGCCCCCTCCCACACTTATTTTTTCCCAAAGTCACCCGATCAAAATTTTGAGATAGCCATTTTGTTCAGCATGGTCAAAAATATAATAACTATGTCTTTAAGGATGACTTCATCCCCCAAAGTCCCCGGGGGGGGAGGGCTGAAAGTTATGAACTTTACCCAAAGATTACATATAGTATTGGTGATTGGGAAGTATACAGACGTTTTCAGGGGGGATATTTTCTGGTAGTAGGGGGATGAATCGGGGGCTATGGGGGAGGATCTTTGTCTGGAGGAAGTTTTCATGGGGGAAGGGACATAGCTATGAAGGCGGCGCCGGATTTCCCACATTATTTAAAAAAAACGATCAGAAATTAAATAAAAAGAAAAACAAGTTTTTCAACTGAAAGTAAGGAGCAACATCAAAACTTAAAACGAACAGAAAATATTACGTATATGATTTGGTTCACCCCTTAGTCAATACCTCGCTCTTTAAGCCGAAGATTTTTTAGTACTTTCATAAGAGCTATTTATTCTAATTGACGGCTTTTTTGATTAGGGAGTCATTTTTAAAGAATTGGAAGAAATTTGAACTTTAGCATAATGAGCGAGGTAGTAGCTGTGGGAGAATCCCCTAATATACGTATTAAAAATGTATGGATTTAGAAATTTATTACGTAATTTAATTCGTAAGTTGCGTTTATTTATTACTAATAAGAATGTTCGTAAATAAAATTTAACAACCTTCGTGAAAGCCATTTAACCAAATAAAAGTAAAATTAATATACAAATTATGTTTTAATTCTTCATGTACGGTGAGCCAAAATCAAAACCTGCATTAATTCAAAACGTTCAAAAATTAAATAAAAAAAAACAAGTTTTTTTTAACTGAAAGTAAGGAACGACATTAAAACTTAAAATGAACAGAAATTATTCGTATATGAAAGGGACTGTCCCCTCCTCAACACCTCGCTCTTTACGCTAAAGTTAGACTCTTTCTCACAACTCTATTTTTCAAAACAATAAAAAACTTTAGAGTAAAGAGCGAGGCGTTGACGAGGGGACATCCCCTTTCATATACGGAATAATTTCAGTTCGTAGTAAGTTTTAATGTCGCTCCTTACTTTCAGATTTGGCTTTCTTGGAATTGGGTGTTTTCTCCTTCTTCAAACCAAGCATCATATTTCCCCCCCTTTTTTTTCTTCTTCCTATGTTTTTCGTTAAGTGCTCTATTAACTGATGTATGACAGAGGAACACAACCAGGTCTTTATTTTCAGTCTTATGCTCCCTGTTGGAATTAAATAAAAAAAAACAAGTTTTTTAAACTGAAAGTAAGGAGCGACATTAAAACTTAAAACGAACAGAAATTATTCCGTATATGAAAGGGGCTGTCCCCTCCTCAACGCCTCGCTCTTTACGCTAAAGTTTTTTATTGTTTTAAAAAATAAAGTTGTGAGACAGAGTCAAACTTTAGCGTAAAGAGCGAGGCGTTGAGGAGGGGACAGCCCCTTTCATATACGGAATAATTTCTGTTCGTTTTAAGTTTTAATGTCGCTCCTTACTTTCAGTTTAAAAAACTTGTTTTTTTTATTTAATTTATGATCGTTTTTTATTTAATGCATCTTTTATTTGCATCAAAATTTTACTTTTCTTTTGCTAAATGGATGTCTTTACAAATTAACTTACGCAATTAACTTCTATATTCATATATTTTTCTTCTGGCAAAAAAATACAAAGTTGCAGATTTTTGCAGATATGAGCTTGAATCCTATGTAATAGGGTTTTCTGATACTCTGAGTATAACGGTGTGATTTTCAATCGAATTCTTCCCCTTGTAGGGGATGTATCCCCCCTCTTTAAAAATCAAGTGAATTCTTTCAGACTCGTAGCCTTTGATGAACGATACCAATCTAAATAAACTTTATACATGTAGAATAAGCATTATAAGCTTATTCTATCTATAAATTTATTGACATCAAAATTCCGTTTTTAAAAGTTTCGATTGCTATTGAGCCGTATCGCTTGTTTTTTATTGTTTTTTTTTATTACGTATATGTTATTACATATATGAGGGGGTTCTCCCCTTAGTCAATACCACGCTCTTTACGTTAAAAGTTAAAAAAAAAATTGATTCACAAACCCCTGAATCACAAAGGCCGTTTAATTAGAATAGAGAGCTCTTTTGAAAGCACTAAAAAAAAAAAACTGTAGCGTAAAGAGCGAGGTATTGACTTGGGGGAGAACACCCTTCACATACGTTATAATTTCTGTTTGTTTTAAGTTCTAATATTCCTTCTTACGTTTCAGTTGAAATGTAATTATTCCGTATATGAAAGGGGCTGTCCCCTCCTCAACGCCTCGCTCTTTACGGTAAAGTTTTTTATTGTTTTAAAAAATAAAGTTGTGAGACAGAGTCAAACTTTAGCGTAAAGAGCGTGGCGTTGAGGAGGGGACAGCCCCAAACCCCTAAATCACAAAGGCCGTTTAATTATAATAGATAGCTCTTTTGAAAGCACTAAAAAAACTGTAGCGTAATGAGTGAGGCATTGACTTGGGGGAGAACCCCCTCATATACATTATAATTTCTGTTCGTTTTAAGTTCTAATTTTCCTTCTTACATTTCAGTTGAAATTTAATTATTCCGTATATGAAAGGGGCTGTCCCCTCCTCAACGCCTCGCTCTTTACGGTATAGTTTTTTATTGTTTTAAAAAATAAAGTTGTGAGACAGAGTCAAACTTTAGCGTAAAGAGCGAGGCGTTGAGGAGGGGACAGCCCCTTTCATATACGGAATAATTTCTGTTCGTTTTAAGTTTTAATGTCGCTCCTTACTTTCAGTTTAAAAAACTTGTTTTTTTTATTTAATTTCTGATCGTTTTTAGTTAATGCAGCTTTTATTTGCATAAAAATTTTACTTTTCATTTGCTAAATGGATGTCTTTACAAATTAACTTACGTAACTAACTTCTATATTCGTATATTTTTCTTCTGGCAAAAAATAAAAAGTTGCAGATTTTTGCAGATATGATATTGAAATCTATGTTATAGGGTTTTCTGATATGCTGAATCTGACGGTGTGATTTTCATTAAAATTCATTCACTTGTAGGGGATGTGTCCCCCCTCTTTAAAAAATTGGTTAAATTTTCTCAGGCTCGTAGCCTTTGATGAGTAGGCTAATACTAAACTTAGTAAAATTTATTTATTTAGAATCAGCATTATAAGCCCATTCTTTTGATACATTTATTGACATCAAAATTCCGTTTTTAAAAGTTTCGATTACTATTGAGCCGTATCGCTTGTTTTTATTGTTTTTTTTTTATTATGCGTGCTACTGAACATATAATTGGATTGTCCCCTTATTCAATACCGCGCTCGTCAAGTTAAAAGTAAAAACATAATTTTATTGACAAAAACCTGAATCACAACGTGCGTGTAATCAGAATAGAGAGCTATATTGACAACACTAAAAAAAACAGTAGCCCAAATAGCATGGTAATGACTTGGAGTAGAACCCCCTCACATACGTTATAATTTCTGTTCGTTTTAAGTTCCAATATTCCTTCTTACATTTCAGTTGAAAAACTTGTTTTTTTTTTATTTAATTTCTGATCGTTTCTTAAATAATGCTTGGAAATCCGGCGCCCCTTCATAGAAATGTCCCTTACCCCAAAGAAACATCCTCCACGGACAAATTCTCCAGAGTAACCCCTCCTCTAGCCCCCCCCTCCAGAAAAAATCCTTCCTGAAAATGGTTGTATACTTCCCAATAACCAATAAATAATGCTGGCAAGTCCGGCGCCCCCTTCATGGCAATTTCCCTTCCCCCATGAAAAATTTCTTCATGAAAAGATCCTCCAACATAACCACCGACCCCCCCGTCCCTCCCCCTACCAGAAAAAAACCACCAGAAAACTTCTGTATACTTCCCAATAACCAATACTATATGTTAACAGTGGGTAAAGTTCATAACTTTTAGCCCTCCTTCTGGGAACTTCGGGGGATTAAGTCTTTCTAAAAGACATATTTATCATATTTTCGACCATGCTGAACAAAATGGCTATCTCAAAATTTTGTTTGGGTGACTTTGGGAAAAAAAATAAGCGTGGTAGGGGGCCTAGTTGCCCTCCATTTTTCTCAGTCAATTGAAAAGGGCACTAGAACTTTTAATTTCCGTCGGAATGAGCCCTACCACGTTATTCTAGGACCACTGGGTCGATACGATCACCCCTGGGAAAAAAAACAACAAAAAATAAATAAACACGCATCCGTGATCTTTCTTCCGGCAAAAAATGCAAAATTTCATATTTTTGTAGATAGGAGCTTGAAACCGCTACAGAAGGGTTCTCTAATACGCTGAATATGATGGTGTGATTTTCATTAAGGTTCTATAACTTTTAGAGTGTCTTTCCCCCTTTTTTTGAAAATCAGCCAAATTTTCTCAGGCGCTTAACTTTTGATGGGTAGCACTAAACTTGATGAAAGTTATATATTTGAAATCAGCATTGAAATCTTATTCCTTTGATATATCTATTGGTATCAAAAACCCGTTTTCTAGAGTTTCGGTTACCATTGAGCCGGGTCGCTCCTTACTTACAGTTCGTTACCACGAACTGTTTGATAATTTAATTATCTGGGCTTAATTATTGGGTACTTGCTAATTATACGGAACACACTCAAGAATTTCGCTCTGTAAGATATGTCAAAACCGGTATGCCTCTCTGCAATCGGTTAAGATTTGCTTATTCTAAATGAAAAAAAACTACGATGTAGGTACATTTTAATTAAATATTTAATATATAGAAGTGGTTGGGGGTTAGGTCTTTAATATAATGCGTTTTGCGCGGCCTGCTTTCCATAATTTTGCCGTAGTTTCCATAATTTTGTTATAAAAGTATTGCAGTTTCATCATATTTTGGTATATTTCATTAGAATTAACCTAACTTCACTTCCTGGGTGTGTTCCGTATAATTAACAATTACAAATTCAATTAATTCATTCATTGTTTGGACCCTAATTTTTAAAGTAATGGCCTCAACGTAAACATATTTTAAAAAAGACATTGACATGATCTATTCAGTACTATTCACCTCAGAACGTCCAGATCATTGATAACGTTCTTTGGAGTTTTCTCACATAAGTCAGTGCACTGGGCAGAGGCGTTAGGAAAAAACTCGTCGGCCTTCAGTAGGGCATTGGACTCAGATTGATTTAATAACGTCAACTTCTTTTGCGGGTATTGACTTAGTTTTTTTACGTCACAAATAGTTGCAGTTTTACGGCGAGGTAACTAAAAGCCGCGAAGTTGATGCCACTGACCGATCTTCCATTGCTTTGGGGCAGTTTTTTTTCTTCTTTTTCGGTCATTATATTTGAAGAAAAATACTACTTTGAGGTAGTTTCACTATCGAATATGTTTAAAACCACTGACTTAATTTTAAATTATTTCGCAAGATTATTGTTTCAATTAGAAAAATTAGATGATTTGAAAACGGAAACCGATCAATAGGATATGTGCCTAACCAGAAATCTTTATGGTGTGGGTTCTCAAAAGGGCGTAAACATCCCTCAGGGTAGGACTAGGAGTAAATAACTGGAGGTTCGCGAAGTGACATGGGGAAGGCCCTAGAAATTAGTTTAATGCCGTTGCCAAATATGGTCGATATTCAAAGTTTATTTCTAACAAAAAACCTGCTAACCCATTCTAAAGGAGATACAAAATATTGTGAAACAATATTTTAAAGGGTTCAACCCTGGCAAAATGTTCGGATCTGTTGCTTTGGGGGGAAGACTATACAGAAATAATCTTATTTTTTTTGGTGGGAGAAGGAGATTCAGCAAAAAAAAGAATACTATGTTAAAAGATTTGACACATTGTGATGTGAAAAGAATGGAGAAAATGGGAATCAAGCATCTCAGAATTGAAAAAAAAAATTCTAGTATAATGTTCATTTATTAAAACATTTCTGTAGTAAATCTAAGGCTAATATATAAGGGAAAATATTGCTGGACGGCTTAGCACTATAGAGTGTCCCAACTAAGTATATTAGGTTGACCCACACTTTTGAGGTTTGAACCCTGATTTTATATTGGGTTGGAATTTCTAGTAATTGGAATTTCATTACAGATATCAAGGAATAATGTTATTGGGTTACGAAAATATGATACGGACCAAAATCAATGTAATGAAAGCACACTTTTTACCACGCAATTATAGGAATATGTTCTTATAGGAATATGTTCTTTTAGGAATATGTTCTTATAGGAATGTGTTCTTATAGGAATATGTTCTTTATTTCTTTCTCGCTTTGCCTTAACAAAAGTCACATGCATCAATTCACACGCATCTGAAAAGATTTGAAATACTATCAAACAGAAAAAGAGAGATTGCTTTCCTATAGTTTCGTGGTAAAATGTGGGCTGTAATTTAATTGGTTTATGTCTATGACGTAGCTGCGTAAGCTAATCACATTACTGCTTAATTTCAGGAGAGACCAAAAACCTCGCCTTTTAAAAACCTGACACTAGTCAGGCTTTCTCTTGCAGAATTTTAAGCTGTTAAAAAGAAGAGAAAGTGCCTGTGTCACAAGATTTTTTATAAGTAGGCTCTCTATTTCTCCGTGGTGTTATTAATAAATAAAGGTAAAGGTAAAAGGTAAAGGATGCGACACTAGACCCTTAAGGTCCAAACCGGCGGTGCTGATCTTCTTTTCGTGGCCCTTCAGCCAGGAAGTGCAATGGGGGGCTGGGGGCCAGCCAACCTATGCTTTCGCAAACCCTTCCTGTTTAGCTTCCCCAGATTTCTCCAGGTACCCATTTAGAGATGGGTTGACTCTGGCTAAGCTTACAGGGTCACACCACTGACCCGCGTCCCAAACTAAGAAACTGACCACACCAGGGATCGAACCCGAATTCTCGGATTCTCAGCCCAGCGCGCGTCCACTTTTAATAAATAGCACACGAATGACTTATTTCTTATTGTATAATGGCCACATACGAAATATCTTTTTATTAGACTTGCTCCATCAACGAGTCCCCCCCCCCCCACGCAAAATAGAATTCAGACTACACTCGTATTATCAAACTCTAGCAAATTATGCAAGATGATGATAATGCTATTTTTTCTAATGCTATTTTTTCTAATGCTATATTTCTAATGCTATTAGAAATTCCCTTTTCTTACAACTCATATTACAGAGACAAACTCCGAGTTAGATCTCGTGTTCTAGCACCTGAGAAAAGGATATACACGTTACATCACGTCCAATTTTCAAAATCCATCGTTTAATGCAATATTCTAGGGAAATAAATATATAATACACAAAGAGACTTTATCTATTCGGAGAAGGGATTACTGGGGATATTATATCTGTAGAAACTATTGAAACATGAGAATTGTTTTTGAAATCATGAGGACATACATTTCCGGTTACATTTCCATTTTCTTCTTAGGTAAGAACCCTCAGTTATATAAGCAACTGGCATACTTGGGGAAAATCCAGGCAACTATCCTTACCTTGTATTGTCCTCTACTGCCATTAAATAAAAAAAATCAACTGAAAGTAAGGTACAAACTTAAAATTTAAAATGAACAGAAATTACTCCGTATATGAATAAGGTACCCCTTCCTTAACCCTCGCTCTCTACGCTAAAGTTTTAAAATTCTTCAAAATACTTTTCCTTCAAATTCAACGGCCCTTGGGTTTGAACAGTCTTTCTTAAATTATTGTGAAAAAAGTTAAACTTAACGTAAAAAATGAGGGCTGAAGAAGGGGTAGCCCCCTCATATACGGAACAATTTATGTGTTGAAAAACGGCATTTCTGGCCGTTTTTCAAATCATGCCAGGAAATCATGTTCCCTCTCCCTCCCCGTGTAAAATTACCTTAGAAACACCTCCCCATCGAAATTCTCCCCGTGGATACCTCCCCCCCAACAATCTCCAAAAAATTCAGTATATTTTGTAAACCTTTACTACTCCTTTCTTGTGATGTCTGGGTTTACATTGATAAACATCTAATGTTGGTATGCCTGTACTGGTAAGCGTGAAGCCGAATCTTTCTGAGCTAAGGGTTCTCGTAAAAGGAGATACTACAAGAGTTTCTTTTCTATAAATTTTGATCACCTTACCAAGAACTGTTTAACTAGGCCTATAAAAAAAAAGCCAAAGTCACAGGATTGTCACCCATGATGTTAATGTAATATTTATGGTACTTGTTTGCAGGGACGTCGTTTGGGGGTGACAAGGGAGGGCCCCCCCCCCCCATAATGTGAAGAAAAAAAATTATTATGCATCCCATGTCCTTTGACTATCTGGATATGGGCCCCTCATACCCCCTTAATAAAATTGCTGGAGATTCGCCCCTGCTTGTTTGCGCTGTTGCATTTTTTTTCTTCTTACTGGAAGCTACTGTACTTCGTCTTTATAATATGGAACTGTTCTTTGTGTTATTACAATTCTTTCTATGTCTCTCTAAGGGAGAATCAATGGTTTTCTATATAGCATATAAGCCAGAATTTATTTCGTAGGAGGAAGGGGACCAAAATTAAAATAACATAGGTGAATTACATGGAAAATGTAAGAAATTATAGGAAAATTTCAAAAAATTTTGATGGGGAGACAAGCTCGAAGCAGCCACTCCCTTTCCCTCCACGAGTCTAAGACAAAAATAATAAGAGTCTAGAACGGGGACTCTTTTGAAGGAAGTCCCTAAAGATTGTGAAAACTACATTATAACAGTCGTAAATACTTACTTATTTCATTCCTAAAAGCACATTACTTCATTCCCCCCCCCCCTAATGGAATAATATATAGTCCATTACGTAGACCTACATACACACTATATTTACAAGAACACGGTTCTTTTCTTTCTTATTATTATAAAACAAACAAACGTCCCACGTTAAACATCAAATACCCCCCCTCCCCACCTTAAAGTTCTACACTACTACTAACAGCTCACTGCAGCACCTAGCCGCCTGAGGCCAACACAGCTACGTACTCCCCTCCGTCATCAAAATCTATTCGAAGTCCCCCTCTTTACACCCTCCTAAGAACTTCCCATTTTCCTCAAAACTTTCCTTGCGACATCCTCCCACTCCATTCGGGGATGACCTGCTTGTCATTTGGCCGTTGATGGTTGTCCAACAGGGACGATCTTTGACAGTGTTTCGTCCTTCTAACCAGAACATGTCCTTGCCATCTCAACCTCTCTCTCATTATAGACCTACAAAAGCCGGAGACCCATAATTTTCGTATAGCTTACTGTTGGAGAAACGATCAGTCAGTCGGATACCCGAAGTAATCCCTGGGCAATTTCTCTGAAAAAGATCTAGCAAATCCTCCTCCATCTTTCGCCCATGCTTCACAATCATACTTCACAACCACGATTCTGAACCATGGAAGTGTAAACCTCTCTTTAGTTCTTTGTTTATGCCCTTCTATGTTGGCAGATGTAATGGTTTACGTAAATTCCAAAGATAGACGATAAACGTTGGTACATGGTCTTTATTAAATAACGTGAGAATACACATAGAGAAAATAAGGTAGCACAAGAACAACTAACTACGACGAAGGCGAGAGATGGACTGCCTTTAGAAATGAGCGAAGAATGTAACTTTCCTGGAACGGAAGTTCCAGCCCTGGGAACGACCCCTTTCCCACGACTAGCTTTTAGTCCCAAGAGCTCCCCCTGGACCGCTATCGTTGACGCATAAATGCCCAACTAACTAAGAAAGGAGATACCCGGAAATGCTTCTCGAATTGATGTTAAATACTTTACAGATTCTCCCCCCTGTTTTAAGTTAAATTTTCCAAATTTGGCTTATCCCCTTCTCATTAAACCCCCAAACTTTAATTGAATTCAAAACATTCCCTTCCAAAATTATTCACTTCTCGCCTACTAACGTTCTACAGCATGAACTAGTAAACAATTACATAATACAAACACTACACAATACTTTCATAAGTAAAAACTTACATAGTATAAACGAACCACACTAACAACAGTAGTCGGAAACTGGATATTTTAACACTTCATTTTTCTTTCTATACTTTAAAATAGACTTGTTCCCCATACCCCTGAATTTGATGAGGACAAGGAAAGTTGGGATTATGTATAAACTTTGAATTAGGGCAAAAGGAATGACCGGGAAAGGCTAATTAATCCTGAAAATACCAGCGACAAATAAATGAAATTGCAGAAACTCTAAAAATCATACCATGCTGCAATGACGTTAAGATATTATTCCCAATAAAATCCTCGGGTTCTTATTGCTGCGGAACGCCTCCGTTTAGACCTATTTGGTTTTTCTCTACTAACTTGTGGTTCGACAGACGGCAGTACTACTGTTGATATCTCTACATAACTATAAGCGCTACGCATTAAAACCATCCCGTGAGGCATCAACCTCATCTCGCGAGATATTACAACCAGCTCCCTCTCCCTGGGTAGCCAAACCGCCCTGCGAGGCATCAGTACCATCTCGCAGTGCAACAAAAAAAAATCATCCCGAGAAGCATCAGTACTATCCCACGTGACCTCAAAACCCGCTCCCTTTACATGGGTAGCCAAATAGCCCTGCGAGGAATCAGTACCATCTCGCTGTGCAACAAAAAAACCATCCCTTGAGGCATCAGTACCCTCCCACGGGACCTTAAAACCAGCTCCCTTTTCCTGGGTAGCCAAACCGCCCTGCGAGGAATCAGTACCATCTCGCAGTGCAACAAAAAACAATCCCGTGAGGCATCAGAACCATCCCACGGGACCTCAAAAGCAGCTCCCTTTTCCTGGGTAGCCAAACCACCCTGCGAGGACTCAGTACCAACTCGCTTTGCAAAAAAAAAACAAACCTGTGATTCATAAGTAGCCTCCCACGGGCCCTCAGAACCAGCTCCCTTTTCCGGGGTAGCCAAACCACCCTGAGAGGAATCAGTACCATCTCGCAGTGCAACAAAAAACCATCCCGTGAGGCATCAGTACCATCCCACGGGACTTCAAACCCAGCTCCCTTTTCCTGGGTAGCCAAACCGCCCTGCGAGGAATCAGTACCATCTCGCAGTGCCTTCTCATTATCATTGAGTCCAAATTTCACCCTCGTCAGCGCAGAAAGAAATTCATCGGAAAAAGAAGACGTATCTCCTTTCCCCACTATCTGTTCTATCTGTTCATATTGTATTGCAACCTTATACGCATCACCTAAACAAAAAAAGATTCTGCACTATTCTCTAACAAATACCGTTTGTAGGACGGTCTGATCCACTCCTTGAATAAATTTAGAGCAAATCTTCCAAGAACTATACCATCATCCCTGGCTTCTAAGGACACCCTAAATGAACTTCCTAATTTTTGCATCCTTCTATAGAATAGATATACCCTTTTCCTTAAATTGAGCCACGCCTACAAACCCTGCAACCATTTTGCCTACTATTTTGCCTGGGGTATATACTACAGGTAATCCACCTTTTAAACTTGAAAAATTTATAATAGTGGGATCCATATTCCCAAAAAAGGAGCGAACCAACCACGGGGCCAAAAATGGCGCAAAGCTTTTTAAACAGACCAATTTAAAAACAACTGAAATTTTTTTTTTTTTTTTTTAACTTTTAAAAAGAATCAATTTTTTTAAATTTTTAAAAAATTTTTTAAAAAACTTAATTATTTTTCAACTTTCTGACTTTGTGAGTGGCGTTATTACTAAAAAAAAGGGTCAATTAGCGATCCTATTACTTGGGACTGTTGAGGCTGTTCTATTGGAGGATTAATTGGGGTAGTGCTCAGGGGAGTTGGAGGGTTTGTTGGGACCCATGTCTTGATCTTTTGAAGGTAATCATAAAGTTCATCTTGATCGAAATCAGGATCATTTGAGTCAAATAAAAGAGGTGGAAATATGCCATTTCCCCTCCACTGTTTTACAAAATCAAAACCAACCTTTTTGTTATATCCAGTTTCCGCCGGATCGAGAATAGGAATAAAAACTGACATATTGAGATTAAAATTTGAAAAGCAGTTATTCTAAAAATTTAAATATTTGTTTTAAACACCGTTCTTTAATTACGGACGCTAAATTTTGGGCAATAACTTCACTTCTAACAGCAAGGGTATAATAAAATTTACTGGGTTGTTTAATCGTGGTAAATCACTTACGAAAGATAGTCCTTTCCAGATCCAATTGTATTTGGTTTCAATTAAATCACTAGCGTCAAATGTAGTCACAATTGAGAATTAATTTTCGATTATCGAATTCAAAATGTTAAATTTTGGTTGGAAACTGTCAAATGTAGATCACACGTCAACTGTATAAAATCAGGTAAAATAAACCACCAAACGTAAAATGGCTAAGTGAAGGTAGAAATCCACCGGAGACTTTCAGTTGTAGAAATTTGAATTAGTATGTAGAAGCTCTCGCGAGGAAATCCATATTAGGCATTGTGTAACAGCCTATTTCAAAATGTTCATTTAAAAGAAAGTGTTTCTCAAGAAGGCGCTTTGAATAGAAAAAAGTTCAATACCTCGTAACATTTCGATGTCTTTTTTATCAGTCTTTTGTAGTATTTGCGGCTCAATATCACAAGCAATTTTGGTAGCGGGCGAAATAGCTCTTAAATATGTTGCCAGTATTTAGCGTAAGATGTCGTAAGTACTTATAACGGTCACTCAAATGTCACTTGGAGGTTTTCCCCTAGTGATATATGCTCCACTAGTCTTAACCGCTTGCCACCACTCTGTAAAGTTCTACTGTCACCACTCTGTAAACCTCTCTTTAGTTCTTTGTTTATGCCCTTCTATGTTGGCAGATGTAATGGTTTACGTAAATTCCAAAGATAGACGATAAACGTTGGTACATGGTCTTTATTAAATAACGTGAGAATACACATAGAGAAAATAAGGTAGCACAAGAACAACTAACTACGACGAAGGCGAGAGATGGACTGCCTTTAGAAATGAGCGAAGAATGTAACTTTCCTGGAACGGAAGTTCCAGCCCTGGGAACGACCCCTTTCCCACGACTAGCTTTTAGTCCCAAGAGCTCCCCCCTGGACCGCTATCGTTGACGCATAAATGCCCAACTAACTAAGAAAGGAGATACCCGGAAATGCTTCTCGAATTGATGTTAAATACTTTACAGAAGCAAGGCAAGTGGGAAAAAAATAAAGAGCCCGCGAGGCTCTATAAAAAAATAAATAAAATGTTTCCACTCAGCAAAAGGGATCAAAGAAACTTCCTTATTTAAAAATTATTCAAATATTCTTCGAAATCTCGTGTATATACTGGTGGTTATGTTACATTTTCTTCTTAAATAATACAAATCCCCTTCACAATTGAGTGTCACATTGTAAATATAAAAGATAAATGAAAAGACAGCAAACAAAAATGAATGAAAATTATAGATATAAACAAGCTGTACTTGTTAAGAATCCGGTAAACACGCGAGAAGTGAAGTTTCGTTAATGCTAACGAAATAAAACAAAATAGGATGAAAATAAAATAGTTTATGATCAAATTTGGGCTATATATTTGCCCTTTTGGGGGGGGGGGGTGTAAAGCTTAGCATATATTAAATACGAAACCTAACCCAGCCTAGGTACCTTTTTTTGCCCCTTCAACCCCAAAAAACTAAAGCTTAAATCTTTGTCACAGGGTGAGTAATACCTCACAAGGCAGCGAAAACCTGTTTTTTCATAAAGTATCTTTGAGATTTCGATGCGGTCTTTCTCGCGTGTTTACCGGATTCTTAACAAGTACCAAAGAAGCTTATATTTTAAATCAGAAGCTTTAATCCCTTTTTTGAAAGTCATCCCCATAAATATGACGAAGATAATTTCAGAGACCACACTGCCTTTCCATGACGATGAAATAAAAGTTCAAAATAGGGATAAAATCCTTTTTAATAGACAGTGTATAGAAAATTCACAAAAAATACCAGATATTTCGGTCACATATACAGTGACCGTCATCAGTAGTAAAACTACTGATGACCGTAGTAAAACTGACGGTCACTGTATATGTGACCGAAATATCTCGTATTTTTTGTGAATTTTCTATACACTGTCTATTAAAAAGGATTTTATCCCTATTTTGAACTTTCATTTCATTGAAAGTCAGCAAAAGCCATCTAACTTATAGGCTAGTTTATGCGGGGATGAGACAATTTTCAGTCCCTCTCCCTCGTACTAAAGTAAGTCCAGCACACACTGGTTGAATAAATATTATTCCTAAATCAAAAGAGGAAACAATACAAAAAACAAGGTAACTATACGACTGTCCACCTACAAAAATCCCCAGCCGCAAAACTCCCCTAGAGTCAAATTATAAATAATTTTCAATTTGCCCCAAACTTGAAATTTTCCGTTTTTGAAGTAGCTGATAACGATATTACGGCTAATACAATGCTAAAGAAAATACAGTAAACACATATTCTACAAATTGTATTTTATTTCCAGAAATATTTGATATTTAAGGGTTTTCCCTTTAGTAATTTATCATAGCTGCAGCAATAGCAGCAACCTAGTAAAGAGCGTACCACGGTCCATCGTAGCCTATACTTAAACCGTATTTTGAAAAAGAACTTTCTTTTGGAAAAAAATTGCCATTGAACGCTGATTCAGGAATGGTAACTATTATTTCGATTACAATTTACAGGAAATGTTTATTGCGAAGATGAATTTATAGGAATTTTGAAAAACAGCCTAAAATCCCTCTTAAATGGCGTAGAATAGAAATGAAAAGGACACCATTGGAATCAACTTGGCTAAACGAGAGTTACAGCCCCCACCTTGAACAACAACAAAAATCACTTTTTCCCATGGGAAGCCCTTACGTGTCTCATTTTTTTCTATGGTTGATCGTATAAACGTATAAACGTTGATGTATAAACATATACATATACATATATATATATATATATATATATATATATATATATATATATATATATATATATATATATATATATATATATATATATATATATATATATATATATATATATATATATATATATATATATATATATATATATATATATATATATATATATATATATATATATATAATGGGACGACAGTTTTTTTTTTTTTTTTTTTTTTTATAAAAAAAAATATATATATATATATATATATATATATATATATATATATATATATATATATATATATATATATATATATATATATATATATATATATATATATATATATATATATA
This sequence comes from Artemia sp. Qi Xiang Cuo, assembly GCF_049724085.1. Taxonomy (NCBI): domain Eukaryota; kingdom Metazoa; phylum Arthropoda; class Branchiopoda; order Anostraca; family Artemiidae; genus Artemia; species Artemia sp. Qi Xiang Cuo. Next base: position 1,727,021 of record NC_142805.1, read on the forward strand.
TATATATATATATATATATATTATTTTTATTTATATTTTGTCTCTTTTCTTATTTAAATTGTTTAGGTTCTTAGATTATTTTTGTTCCTAACGTTGAAGACGCCTAGTTTTTTCGTGGACTTTTCGTGGGGGAAGTGAACTGTCCATGGGAGGGAGAGCTGGATTTCCCAGCATTAATTGAAAATTTTTCAGAAATTAAATAAAAAAACAAGTTTTTTCAACTGAACATAAGGAGTAACATTAAAACTTAAAACGAACAAAAATTATTATGCATATGAGGCGGTTTACCCGCCTCAGTACCTCGCTCTTTACGCTAAAGTGTTTTTTGAATTTGTAAAAAGCGTATTATTCTAATTAAACGGCCCTTGTGTATAATGAGTCATTCTTAAATAATTGGAATAAAAAGTCAAACTTTAGCGTAAAGAGCGAGGTACTGAAAAGGAGGCAACCCCCTCATACACGTTATAATTTTTGTTTGTTTTAAGTTTTAATGTTAAATCCCAAATTTCAGTTAAAAAACTTGTTTCTTTTTATTTATCCCTTCCTAAGTGTAGAAAAAGCAACAATGGATCAGTTTTAGTGCATGCCTCCAATCGCTTCTCCGATATACACAAACCAACAGAGTGTATAGCTCCTCGGGTCGATGTTCCATTGACATTCATTAAGAACTTCATACAAAGTTAATTAACTAGACTCTTAGAACTTGAAAGACCCTCGTTTAGTTTCTGTAAATACTTGCAACGAAGCTTCAATTAAAACACTCAAATTCATGGGGTCAATAACTCCATTGCCAAGGTCAATAGCCTGTTAGAGTTGTTGGCTCCTATACGTGATTAGGAAAAACTGGTTTTTTGCTGTCATTGCATTCTTTAACATCTAATTTGCAGTCTTATTTTATTTTATAATTTGCACGATTTATATTTGCAACATACATTGAACAGTATTAGCTTCAAATCCGTACCGTTACGCATAAAGGTCAGTCCTCCAGAATAGAGATATAAGGAAAACGGTTTTTTTAAACATTACCAAAACATTCCTAATACGGTTTTTATTAAATTAGAAATCACTAGTTTTGTTTAATTAGATTTGTTTCATTTTTAAAATTTGAATACACCAAGTACGTTAAAGTTAACAGGCTGTTCGGCGCGAAAGAAAAGAAAAATGTAAACTTCTGATACACATTAATTTGAGAATCATACAAATGTACGATTTGGAGGTTGCAGTAGTGCGCAGGATTGTATACCCAATAGGTGGAGTTTCAAACCCAGACCCTCTTCCTCCTGAAATATTCAGATTCTTCGACTTTCGCAATGATCTCTTACATTTCCTGTGCAAATCGCCCTTTTTTTTCTTTTTTTTTTCGTTTTTTTAGGAGCTCTCCACTCTCCGATATTAACGTCAACTCATGGAAATTTGTAGGGGGAAGGTTGAGGATTTTTTTATTTCCTTTAGTGAAGATATGAAACAAAATATGTTTCAAAATCAAGAAGGGAATTTCTGGTTTTCCAATTTTAAAAAATGAAATACCAAAATAGGGTGTTTTTCAAGATCTAGCAGGGGCTATTGCCTCCGACTAGCCCTATCCTAAATTGGTAATCCTTCCCCTAAATTAAAATCCTGAGCGCGCCATCACTAATAGGGTTACATGGGTTCCAGTTTTCACCTCCCAATGTCAATTCTATGCTTTCACCCAGTCATGTATGCAAGAACTTAATCAGGAAAGGGAGAGAACGATTTTTTTTTCATTTTCAAGAAAATATAGAAAGGTTAATTATAAGAAAAATATTGAGAAAATGCTGGGAAAATGCAAAAAGTTAAAAATTTAGGGGAACGGAGATCCATATGCCCCTCTATACATTCCTGCTCTTGCCCCCCCCCCCTCTAATTATTTTCCCTAGTCGAAACGTTTGCACCGACTTTCTTTGACCTGGATGTTTGCCTAATTATTCGAGGTGGGTATGACAAAAATATATGGCGCAAATATCTGAATGTTTTGACCTGAAAAGTATTTTAGAGTAGCAATCACTCCCCCCAGGAGCCTAAGGATGTCTGAAACTGTAGACGGTATTTTGGTCTTTTCCTCCAAAATCAAACCTGATTTCTATTTATGTACTGAGAATTATTGAAGACTAATTTTGCCCTCTCCTCTCAATGGGGGGCGGGGTAGTTTTAAAGAGTCTGCTTTAAGATAATCTAGTCTTGTATGTTATATTTCTATGCAAATGTCAGAACACTGTTTGAAGGCTTCGCCACGGCAATTCCATCCACCTGTTTTGTCTAGTCATGAGCCATAAATGCCCACCAATTCTCTCTAATATCTGTTTAATTGGATTGGAGCCTTTAAACTGACAGGTGTTTCTGTCCAGGTCAAGGACTTGTACTTTTTTCCATCTAAAAACAAAAATATTGCGATTTTTTTTTTCTTCTAACGACATTTTTTTATATTTATGCTATTTAAACGAGTCGCATGAGATTACTTCTCTGAGGGGTTGCCTGCTTTAAAAATGTGTACACCGGGTAGCAGAGTAGGCTATCCGTGGCACATCCTTTGCATTAAATAAAAAGAAAAAAATCTGTGAATTTAAAAAAAGGGATATAAGCAATAGTACCAAGAAAAGCAGTCAAATATTTATATTTACATTGGGACTGGGCCCAGATATGCCTTAGAAATAGCTATGTACTAAGCAGATGCGTGCTATGCTTTCTAAGATAAGATAATATTTATTCATAATCAATTAATCATACAAGAAAATACATTGTGCTAATCCCCCAAAGGCTCCTAGGCCTGTAAAAGTTTCACATTACGTCCCGAATCAGCACGCGGAACCCTGGAAACAGGCCCTTTGACAAGGGATACTGACCATGCAATCTGTAAGAAGGATCCTACTTTTGGGTTGTAGAGTTAGAGTATCATACTCACATGCGGTGAACTCTTAATTATGGAAAAGGTGCATTTTCAACAGCCTATTAAAGCTCAGAAAGTTGAATGTCCTGTGTGTTGAAAAAAATTGGGAAATACGAAGGAATAGCCGGGAAAAATAGTATAAGGGGGATTTTATTCATAAAAAGTTATACTGAATGTAAGTGATTTATGTATTTTGACCTTAAATTCGACTTTTTTTGTTCTTTTGGAGCAAAAAGCCACCCTGAAAACAAAATACGATGATCCTCCACAGAGCTCTGTGTACGCTGTGTACGCCTATCATCCACATACCATTGAGGCCTCTTGGCCCCGAATTTTTTTTTGTGGTTTTTCTGCGATTACATTTATTTTGAAAGGATTTGCCTATTTTTTGGTATTTGCAAAATTTGCCAGTCCTGCCCAAATAAACTCTGCGGATATGAAATGCAGTTTCCTAAAGTTGTATTTCCCAGCGTTAGATTCATTAAAATAATCTTAATTTAACTGAAATTCCCCCTCAACATAGACTGCGTATATTGATTTATGACGGTTTCAAAACAGAAGTTTGTGATGAGGGGATTAAAAGTTTTGTTCTCGTCTGGAAGGGGAAAACTGGAAGGGATGGAAGAGGGGGGAAAGCGGTCTCTCAACCTTTCAAAGTAGTTTACCATTTAAAAGGCTGATATTAGAATTTCTAGGGGCTAGACCGTCTGGAAAGTTTAGTTCCCTGCGTATGTTTGAAGTTTCAATTTGTGTTGAATTCAAATGTTGTTATTTGAAACAAAATTTTATTCCAATAATACGATTGAGTGTCATTAATTTTGGTGCCTTTGCTCGTGAAATAAAGCATAACAAATAAAACGTTGATAAAGAACATTAAACGTATTCAATGTGTCCAGGGACAGACAAAATGTTCTGATGAACAAACATCGAATACTATCAATGCCTATTTTCTGATTAAAACAAAACTATCATTAATGGAAAAAAAATAAGTCAAGCAGGTGATCCCTATTCTTTTCTCTTTTTGGACCAGTCAGGATAATAATACTTTGCAAATTAGATTAATCATTTTTTGTTATTATGTGAATAGACTCTAGGACAGTGGTTCCTCACCGATTTTGGACCATGTCCTACCTAGGCATTTCTAAAACCCTGATGCCCCCCTCCTTCGTGATATTTAAATTTTGTTATTCAAAATTTTGCGTTCATTCACCTGAAGGAAGCTTCAAAGGTCATTAACTTGGTATCTTTTTTCGGGCCGTCCTCCTGAGCCATTGTTGGCGCATATATAGGGCGTCGAATTGAAGCTTCAGTTGCTGGCTGTTTTTTTTTTCAGGGACAGGTAGCAAGCTTGTCGCCCAACCTTGCTGCAGCGGGGATCGAACCCTGGTGCTTCGTATTCCGGAGGCATATTTTATACTAATGAAACGTATTATCTGAATTCAGCGCCTCTTATATAACGTCATGTATAACGTAATTGCAAAACTATCATATATATTTTTTACTCTTTAAATGCATTTGAATGTGACATCATTTACATGTAAATGTTTTTTTTTTCAAAATTAAGGCTCTAAAGTATGTTCAGCCGAAGGGTTCAAGTCCTGCCCAAGACCCTCCAAAATATTGCCACGCCCCACCTGCAGGGCCCGTGGCCCACGTTGGAAATCAAAGCTCCAAGACTACACTGGATACACACAATGAGTAAAAAAAAAACAACAAAAAAACGTAGAAACAAAAGTGGCCATTCTCGGCAGAAGATTGTCCTGTTTTTTGTCCTTTTGTTTTCTTTTTTCGTATTCTCTTTTCGCTTCATTTTTATAAATCAACAAAAAACAATCAGAAAATGTCGTTTTTTGGTACTATTTCTGGAGTGGAGTGGAGAAGCACGAAAAGAGAAACTCAAGCAAGCTCAGTTTCAATAAAGCGGTAGTTTTTCAGAATTCTACAAATATAAGGGAAATTTCACAAATCAGGTTATTTGAAACAGTTGTTCAGATAATTGTTGCTTAAACTGCCAAGCCATATATTCTGTTCGTTTTAACTTTCAACGTCGCTGTTTACTTTCATCAGAAAAACTTTTTTTCTACTAATTTTTATCAGGATGGATGAAAATTAAATTAACTACTCCTCTGTAAGCAACACAATACCAAGAGCTAGTGTCCAAAAATATGCAAAAGTTCTATTTTAAGCAAAGGTTTGAAAACTATAAATTCTAGCAGAAATGAGGGCATATTCCACCTTGCTGGAATCAAGACTGTGCAGGGCTCGGGCTCGGGGGCTGGGATTTCCTTCCAAAGGCTCATAAATATTGGCATATTACGATATTGCTATTTTTTCATAAATATTGGTACTGGCATTTTGCAAAAGAAACTTGCCACACTTTTTCTTGAATTCGCTTGAACTTTCAATGCATGTAGACAGAAACAATTGGACCTTCATGAAGTGACAAAGGCTAAAGAAGAGCTGTTGCATTGAACCGTGACATAAAAAATGGACCAAATTTCGTTTCGTATTTGAATACCTTGTAACTTACTTAGCGTGTAGCCTACGCTGGAACAAGCGAGCCCAGTGACGTTTATTCACGAGATTAGATAGGTGGGGCAAAATTTACATTTCCAAAATCTATGAGGGGGCGATTTAGTTTTTTTTCATTTTTTTCAAAAATTGTAATTTTATCAATAAAGGCAATTTTCAATGAAAATACCGAAAAAAGACAATTTTAAAAATACAAGGGGCAGAACCTCTCTGGGACACAACCCCCCCCCACCAAATTGACGTCATTGAACAAGCCTAAGAAAAAACTGTTTTGAAAAAAAGGTTCTATCGACTCTTGAATTTTTTGCCGATTATTGGTTCCTCCAATGGGCTTAAAAAAATTTCAGGACAACTTGATTGGACACGGGATACATTCACGAGGACAATACATTCGGAAGAAAAATGTGGTTACGCTGATTCTTACCGAGAAAAGTACCAACTTTTACCACGACGAATAAGTCCGCTTGCCATCTACTCCAAATTGTATTGTAAAAATATTTATAACATATTTTATTATCTTATTCAAATAAATTTTGAAATTTTTGCACAAAACTACTATGCTCATTGATTATTTCGACTGAATATTCAACTTATGTCTAAATTATGATTTAAACTTTTAATTCTTAAGAATAAAACCTGAAAAAACCTTATTGATAATAGAATTATGTCAACTAAAAAAAAAAAAAACAGAGATTATTTTCTTTAATTAAGAAGTATTTCCAAGAAAAGAAGAACTTTTGCTGAAATCTATGACCGAAATAAAAGGATTCAAACTTAAAAAGAATATAAACTACCATAATTGAATAAATGGAAACCAGAACCAAATAGAAATTAAAATAAATAATCACATCAGACATAAAGAGGGTTGTAGGCACCGCTCTTTTGCAAAACTTGATTAGCCTTAGGGCTTTATTTTGTTGTTGTGGTGTTGCTGATGTTGTGAATATGACGTTGCTGACGTTGTGAAGAGATATATGGTAATTCCTTGTTATATAGAACGCAGGCGAGATAAATCGTATCGCGGTTTTGAGACAATAACCGGTTTTCAATGTCTTTATACAGACAATCAGCTTAGGCTCGGTGGAAAAATACATTGTAGCTATATTTTAATTAAATATTTAGTTGGTATTTTGGTTAGGTTAGAATAGGTTTGTTTAGGTTACGTATTTAATATATCCTATGCTTTCCCCCCCCCCCCTAATTTGTAAATATATAGCCCAAATTTGTTTCTAAAGTATTATATTATTATCACACTTAAGTATATTTCATTATGATTAACCTAACTTCAATTCTCGCGTGTGTTCTATCAGACAGGTCGTGGTAACGAACTGTAAGTAAGGAGAGACCCGGCTCAATAGTAACCGAAACTCTAAAAAACGGAATTTTGATACCAGTAGATCCATCAAAAGAATTGGGTTTTTATGCTGATTTCAAATATATAAGTTCCATCAAGTTTAGTCTTACTCATCACAAGTTACGAGCCTTAAAATATTTGCCTTATTTTCGAAAAAAGGGGAAAACATCCCCTAAAGTCATAGAATCTTAATGAAAATCACACCATCAGATTCAGCGCATCAGAAAACCCTACTGTTAAAGTTTCAAGCTCCTATCTGCGAAAATGTGGAATTCTGTATTTTTGCCAGAAGAAAGATCACGGGTGCGTGTTTATTTATTTATTTATTTTTTTTTTTTTTACCCAGGGGTGATCGTATCGACCCAGTGGTCCTAGAATATCGTGAGAGGGTTCATCCGAACGAAAATTATAAGTTCTAGTGCCCTTTTTAAGTGACCAAAAAATTGGAGGGGGACTAGGCCCCCTCTCATGCTCATTTTTCACCTGATCAAACTTTTGAAATAGCCATTTTGTTCAGCATAGTCGAAAATCTAATAAATATGCCTTTGAGGATGACTTTATCCCCCACAGTTCCCGGGGGAAGGGCTGCCCATTGTTAGAACTTTGCCCATTGTTTACATATAGTATTGGTTATTGGGAAGTATACAGACGTTTTCATGAGGGATTTTTTCTCATAGGGGCGGGGTCGGAGGCGGGGGTTACTTGGGAGGATATTTTCATAGGGAAGGTATATTTCTATGAAGGTGACGTCGGATTTCCCAGCATTATTTAAAAAACGATCAGAAATTAAATTTAAAAAAAAAAAGTTTTCTCAACTGAAAGTAAGGAGCAACATTTAAGCTTATAACGAACATAAATTATTACATATATGAGGGGGTTCGTTCCATAGTCAATACCTCACTGTTTACGCTAAGGTTTTTTTTTATTACTTTTAAAAGAGCCATCTGTTCTAATTAAACGGCCTTTGTGATTCAGGGGTTTGTGATTCAAAAAATATTTTCATTGACGATATCTTTTTTGTATTTACATTGAAAAACGAAAAAAAAACTGCTACCCTCCCCTGCGACCGGTACCCAAGTACCGGCCAAGTACTTGGCCGGTACCTGGGTCCCGGCCGGGGTGTTGTAAACGGTAGAGCAGTAATTTACACTGCGATCTGCTGATACTAAGCCTACGACCGGGAGATGTGTCTTGGCAGCTGGCAAGTCCCCCAAATTCACCTGAATGATTTTCAAGTGTTGGTCGTAAGGGAATACTGTGTATCGAGAGTAAAAAGGGTGGAGTATAAAGTACTCAAAAATGAAGGGGAGTCATTCTAACAGATATATATGAACAGAGATATAATTTGAACAGATGAACAGATAAAATTTGATATATGAACAGAAAAAAAAGTGATATATGAACAGAATACATATACATATGATTTTGAAAAGTACATTGCGCCCCTCCCTCCCTTCTACCTTAAATTTCCGTCAATTGACGCCACTGACTTTCATCCATTTTTCCAGAATAAAACTGGTCAAATAATGAATATATTTTTTCGGGCACGGCATCCTTTTGTCGATTAAACCTGTGTAATTGTCTTTTGTGGTTTATTCCTTATGGATTACTTTACTTTCACCCTTCTTTAATTCGGAGAAATTTCTTAAACTGTCAACTCATTTTGTGTTTTTTTAATTGAGTGATTTAATTCTGATTTCATGGCCACTAACCAGCTTTTATTTGCCATTCTCAAGGCCTCTATCTCACTTTCATTTTTTATTGGGTTAACATGCGAAATAGTATATCATACACACACAAGTAAACACGGTAAAATTGAGCGATCCGAAATTTTCGAATCCGAAATTTGAGGAGGGAGGGGTGCTTATCTGTCACTTTAATATATCTTTAAAATACACCATTAGTTTCAAATATTCACTTCCTGGGCCTGGGACAAAAACTATTTTAAGTATGAACAGCGAAAGTCGGATCTTATTTTTCCGGAACCAAGGATCCAAGGATATGAACATCTGAACCAAGGATCTTATTTTTCCGGAGAGTCTGGGACTTGAATTTAAGAAGATTTTACCAATGTCTATAGATTGGTTGGAGGGACCTGCCCCCTTGAAAAACAATTCAAAAATTACGGGATAAAGATAATTTTGGAGACCACACTGCCTTTCCATGACGATAAATAAAAGTTCAAATAGGGATAAAATTCTTTTAATAGGAGTAAGTAAGTAGAAAGTTTTACTACTGATGACGGTCACTGTATATATGACCGAAATATTTAGTATTTTTTGTGAAACTTTATCACTGTTGGTGAAACACTGTCTATTAAAAGGATTTTATCCCTTTTTTAACTTTTATTTATCGTTATTTGATAAAAGTCCTAACAGCGCAACCTTGAACAGTAATGCCGAATTAATTAAATATAGTAATTAAAAAACATCTTTTAATTCTGTGAAAAGAACACGTACCTCAGTGCTTACAAAAAAAAATATAAAGTGAATATTAATGGAATGGGTAGGTGTATATTAAACTTTGTTGTGTTGGGTGGGGGGTGGAGGGTTGGGGTGACTTCGCCCCACGTGTCTCCAAATTTCCAAGTATGCCTCATGTGACTGACCAATTTTTACTTTTCGTAGGCGAGATTCTCCATCCAGAGCTACGCCAATGATTGCTATTTTCCGATTCTACTATTACTAATATTGGCGTTAAAACCTTAGAAAACTATTATTTTTCGCAGTTTTATTGCCATTACGACCCTGAAATTGGTCTGCTTTCGCCAATTTAACGTTTTAAGTTGAGAATTTGCAAGGTTGAAAAATAATTTGGCATTCTGTATAAGTAGAGCATCTTGAAAACGAAATTTTGAACACTGTTTCAATTTTTTTTTTTTTTATTTACATTAACGATCTTATACTCAAATTCCCGTAGATATTTTAGGCTGTTATAGAATAAATAGACAACTTCCTCATTTTTATCATCTGAACCAGAAAATAAGTGTTTTGCTCTTGCAATATCAATAAAAATTTTGAAAAATAGTCTGTAATGGAATTGAATGGTACATATTTGAATCATAGAAACAAATTTTTTATAACTTCGATGCCAAACACAGTGAAAAGTCCTATTAAGAGCAATTTCTGTGAACTTTTCACGGATGTCTTATTTCTTTGAGCCGAGACCTCTTGGAGCCTTTGAGGATCTCTTAAAACAAAATTATTCAAATGCTTTCCCAATATACGGCACATGCGTGTGATCATTCCCCCTCCCCCCGACACTTCATTACTCTTACGATACATACCCGTATTTTCGAGTAATGTTTGTTAAACTTCCCTGTTCTTTTTTTAGCCCTCAACACCCCCCAGAAAAATTGCACCTTCTCCGGACAAAGGGATTCATATATTTCTGAAATAAGGTGTTAAAAAGAAAAACTAATTAAGTTGTAGGCTAATTATAGTTTGTAGGCTAAATTTCAAAGCACTGGACTAAATTAACTTTGTACCACAGAGAAAACAGAAGGAGTACTTGAGATATTTTTGTGACTAACTTTGTTTTACTTGCCTAAAATTTCACACAGCAGAACCAATCAAGTGGAATGTAGCTTTTATCTTTTTTTTTACTAGCCAAAATGTCTTACATGAGGCACTAATAGCAATCAGGGTTATTTATTATTTATCTCTCCAGAAATAAGAAACAATTTGATTGAGTTATGAAAACACATGAACGACATAGACCAATGAAATTAGAGTACAGTTTTCACTGCAAAATAATTGGAAAGTTATATCTTTTTCTTTTTTTGTTTCCTAATTCACCACATTCAGCCCCTCCTGCGTGGAGGTATGGTAGCTGGAGTGTAAATCCGGAAACTCTCTTCCCAATTAAAAGAGAAGGACTGCAAACAAGTACCAAATTGTGAAGCGTTCTGAAAAAATGTTGCCCTTTCTGGTAAAAACTTTTGTGAAATTTTTGTCATATCTCCCTTGTAAGAGCTTTGCAGACTGGTCCAGCATTGGAACACATTCCATGATGCTCCAAATGCATTTCTACCCATTCGATATTTTAAAAATGAGACTTCTTGACGTTTTTGGCAGCTTAATTCTTCCTTTTATTCTAAACAAAAAATAATCTTTAATGCTAATAATTTTGAATTCTCTTCACGCCCAATAGAATGTCTGATACCAACTCCACTGCAGCAGTATTTTCCGTTTGGATTTGACAGATACACTTACTCTGTATGATAGAAATTTCCAGCCAATAACCCCTGAATTTTGGAACTTCCTATGACTGCTTATATGATCCATTCAATGTTTTTCGAAGTTGTACCCCTTCCCTCTCGCCATAAATCAATTAGGTTCGTGCCTGATTAGATATTCGATAGGATGCGTTTTTTGTGAGTTTGTTTGAGCTTGATCTGTTGTTACGGAAGATCATCGTATTTCATTCCGCAGCTCGAGTCGTTTTCCTTTATTCACTTACTTTTGTTTTCCTTATATTCAGCGTCCAAATATCCCTGTTATAATTTTTTTTTATTTCGCTGCATTTTTGTTTTTACTCATTTTTTTCTTATAAATCACTTTTATCTTCTTTTTTGGGCTTACTACCTTTCCTTTAAGATGTTCTGGCTAGTGTTGTGTTATTTCTTCCCTTTGTACCACTAATCTGCGAGCCCTCGTGGAGATTATGTATTCCCATTTTATATCATTAAGAAAAATAAGGTGATTAATTGCTCCTTATGTATTAGCAATAACAAAAGATAAATGTCCCCGTGAGCAATAAAGTTTTGGGCTAAAATATCCAAATCTTCTCTTCCGAATACAGCCAAATTCGGACGGCCAATTCAAAAAATTCCGAATTCGTATAATTCAAAGAACCAGACCCGGAGCAACAAAAACATTGAGGGATGAATTCGAAGCTGAGACCACACCACACATAATATCGACGGAGTCAGCCAGTAGCGTTAGCGTAGTGAGGGGAGAGGCAAGGGAGTCTAAGATATCTCATGTATCTTTCGTAGAAGAGTACTAAGCGGTCTCCAAGACAGACAAGATTTTCCAGAAAATTCCAATTGCTATTTTGATCGATTTCTTAGGAATATAGTTTAGGTTTTTGACTAGGTGGCTGAAAACCATTTAGGTTCAACACCGCTAGGTTTAGGTTCAACACCGCTAGGTTTAGGTTCAACACCGCTAGGTTTAGGTTCAACACCGCTAGGTTTAGGTTCAACACCGCTATGGATAAATTCCTTGCTCCTTTCAGCCGATTATATGAAAAGGTTAGGTGTCACTACCCAGACACCTTTTCGGGAAATAGTCTAATGCCGTGTAAGGTCCACTGTAAAGAGACAAAAAAAAATCTTTGTATTAGGACGATTTTCTAGAATATCTTATTTTTCAACTTCCACACCTCTCTTGAAGTTATTGGCAACATTTAACTATCGCTTTATGGTTTTATGCAATTTAACTGAAACCAAGACCGCTTAACCGATTTATGGTTTTCATTCGTTTTTACCATCTTTCTCTTTTTTATGAAGGATGACTTTTTTATGAAGTATGAATATATTCGTAACATATTATAAATATTTGATGGTAGGTACCACATTCCCTTCTTATTTGTTTTACATTCTTATTACGAAGAAATTGTATATGTATATGTATATGTATACATATATATATATATATATATATATATATATATATATATATATATATATATATATATATATATATATATATATATATATATATATATATATATATATATATATATATATATATATATATATATATATATATATATATATATATATATATATATATATATATATATATATATATATATATATATATATATATATATATATATATATATATATATATATATATATATATATATATACTGCTACTACCAAAAGGGAGAGATATAAAGGAGAGAAGGCGGTGCTCGGTGCTACCCCACTACATGTCGAGATTTTGGGCAAATGTAGTACATTTGTTTTAATGGTAGCCCATGTTTGGAAGCCTTTATCCTCCAAATGTGTAGATTGTATTGTAGATTGTTAGCCGATTAACTTTGTCCCTACTCAGTCGCTGGGTTGGACAAAGCATGGAACTTTGGTTACTAGAAGAACTTAGTGCCTAATTCTTCTTTAGACTAGGATAACTAAGAATCATGTTGTTTAAGGATGATACTCTGACGACTTTTGTTTTTGTTTTTTTGAGGGGAGGGGGCACCATTCTCATTTCAAATCTCACTATTGGTATCGAAGACATTCGGAAGATAAAAGTAAGTTTATTCTTGCCCCCATGAAGACCTATTGAAGTCGCCTGTCTTGCATCTTAAAGTCAGCGTTCTCGGTTCCTAACTGCAACAGTTTCGTGCACAGTCGTCATCATCATCATAACCATAAGCCCCTCGTGTAAAGGCATGGTATATTCTTTTGTTCCATATTCACTCCTAAGGGGAAAGGAGGCCCTCAGATTCATACAAGGAGGAAGACGTCTTGTATGCAGGTAACATACTCCTTATAGTCAATTATACCCACTCTATTCGTCTCGTTTCAAGACTATCGGTATTGAAGATACTTGGCACAGAAAACTAAACTGAATCTTGTCCCTGACCTATTGAAGTTGTCTTTTTTACTTCTTGTCGTTCACACTTTCACTTAAAACCTTACTGATAGATGCAGCGGTTTGTTAGCAAGAGAAAACGAAAGTGGTTGGACATCTAGTTGATGTTGGATGATCTTTGTGTTCTGAAGAGTTGTGATACTACCGGTGCATCTTCCTCTATCACCATTCTCAAATATTTAGAGGATTAAAAGTCGATTAAGGATATAGATTGGACTAAAGGATAAAGTGTGTACCAAGTGTCAATTTCAATAGGATATGTTGCAGGATAAATCTAAGGATAATTACATTTTCGATAAATGTTTTGAAGGTATAAAACTCTTCTGTATACCTTTGTTTGTGACAGTGGCATGCTTTAGCTTGTTTGATTTGTGATCTACTCTATTCTTTGGATAAACAACAACTGTCTTCAAAATTTTTATTCAAATATGATGTGGAGTATATGAAGGAATATATTTGCTGATATTAACAACCACAGTAACAAGCCAACTGCTTTGTGCAAAAAGCTTCTTCTAGCAGTAGTTGAAAGAGCCTAGTTTGCTTCGCTTTCTTTTTCTTTCTCTCTCTAAACTCATTTCTTGACTGTATTTCCTTCATTTTTGTCAATTCCTTGACTTTTCATATTCCAAGTAACCTGCGTTATGTCTGTCTTCTTTTTTCGAGAAAACACCGAACCAAAAGTGCTTAATTTCTAAACAAAAATGTTAATTTTTGCCAGTACCAGAACCTAGCGTCGTAAACTATGAAGTTCGAGTGGCAAAACGAAAATTATAAACAAAAGCCAAAGAAAGTTTTTATTCCCATCTAAATGCGAAAAATCAATTGGTTTAAAAATATGTTCTTTTCTTATGTAAAAAAAAAGTTTGGCGGATAGGGAAACACCCTACAGATATGCAGGGTAGCTCCATTGAGTAGGAGGCGCGGACCAAGGGGGACCTAGTCCCTGGAATCCTTTTCAAATGCAGCCTAAACGCAGCTTTTAGAAGAACGGACGAATTTATTAAAAAAAGAATTGCTCGGAATTAATTGAAGTTTTAACAACGATTGAAGGCAAAATAGAGACATATTTTATTATCAAGTTTTCAAAGCTATTGGAGATGGGCTACTATGGGCGCCGTCAAAAATTCAGAAAACCTAGACAATTTTAGTCAAAACAAAGAATTGACGGTACTTATGTATTATAACGCCAACCATCAAATGCTTCATTTAAGTAGAACCGGATTTTATGAAATGAAATTTATTTCGTTTTTTTTCATTTCGTTTGCGATCTGCATTGATAAGAGAATAGTGTGTGACCATGGATGTTAAAATGAAAATTTGGGATTTGACAAAAAATGAAAGAGGCAATTGGATTTTTCCAAGATAAGGGAGTTTTGCCCAAAACAAAACAGTGCGGCTGCATTCTATAAGTTTTTCTGTAGTTTCAATAATTGTGTTAATAAAGTATTATATTTTCGTCATATTTTGTGATATTTCACTAGGATTGAGCGTCAGAGAAACAGGTTCTACTTAAATGAAGCGCTTGAATGTTGGTGGTACAATACACAAGTACCGAATTGACGAGTAAATATCATATTTCGACACCATTTATATTCCTAACCCCATTGCAGCTGGACAAGAGTGTTATGTTCCACCCTAGCCTCTGAAAAAATAGTATCACCTTGTGGGGCCACAATTCGAGTAAAACCGCTTTAAATTTTAATTTCATAGCTTTTGATTGAACAAAATAAACGAAAGAAGCTGGATTTAGTCTCGGTATTCTCCTTGGATTAATAATAAATAATAATAAGCGTTCAAGGATTGGGGCGAAAGTCATTAAGTCTTTGAAGAAATAAAAGCAGCTTTCAAATATCTCAATCTGTTTATTTCTTGTACGTTATAAATATGCTACGTTTGCAGACGATGACAATTGAAACTCCGAATTTGCCTCCTAATGCCATCTATTGAAGGGGTACCTTCTTAAAATTCAAGCTGAGATCTTTACCATCCTTGTATAGGTGGGGGAGGAGGGAATACTTACCCATACGAGGATCGGGATACTGGCTGGGAGGGCCCACTCCAGGAACAACAATAAAAAAACAGATCTAAAAATGTGTTTTTTATTCGACCCCCGTACCCTAATGGTTGAATCTGTATGCCCCTATGATGTACGGGGTTCCAGTGATTTTGATAAACTCACAGAACTAAAGAAGAGGGAGTTCCAATTTTGATGACAGAGCAAATAAGAGACGATTACAAAAATATGTTGGTATATGGCAAAACATATAATATATTGATATAAGCCCAGTTACGAATACAAACAACACTACCCAGGCGAGAGGAGGTACATTCCCGACTTCGTAGCAAACCTAGGATAAATTTTCCAGCTA
This sequence comes from Artemia sp. Qi Xiang Cuo, assembly GCF_049724085.1. Taxonomy (NCBI): domain Eukaryota; kingdom Metazoa; phylum Arthropoda; class Branchiopoda; order Anostraca; family Artemiidae; genus Artemia; species Artemia sp. Qi Xiang Cuo. Next base: position 1,742,792 of record NC_142805.1, read on the forward strand.
GGCCTACATACATGTGTTTTTTGGGTGGGATGTAGAACATGGAAACATGCAAAGCTAGAAGAATTATTTGAAATATTTTAAGAATGTTGGAATTTGCTCTGGGGGGCCTGACATTCCACCCTATTCTCTCGTGTGCATATCTGAGCCCAACAGTGGGGTCGTTTTGGCTTTTACGATTTTTTTGGTACTTTTCAATTAGCTGGTACCCACGCGATATATTGTATAGGGAAGATGTTAAATGAAACTAGTCAAACGGGTATCTTTCAATAGAGAATTGGACCGTGGTTTGTCAACCGGGATCGCAAACCGTGGATTGTCATTGCGTTTACAATATCTAAACTATTGTTTTTTGGGCTGAGGGGGGGGGGAATATTCTATGCTTTACCCCCCACTCCCCTAATGTGTCAATATATAGCCCAAATTTGTTTCTAAACTATTGTATCTTAATCATATTTTGTTTTGTTTCATTAACATTAACCAAACTTGACTTCTAGCGTGGATACCAGCTATTTGAAAAGTACGTTCTTTTCCTGTAAAATATGATATGAGACCAACAATCCCCCCATCCTCTTTATTCATGTTTGGCTAGAAATTCTCCCTTTGACAATTATATAGGTGTGCAGGGGCGTATCCGGAATTTTTATTCAGGGCATTGTCTTACAAAACGATTTTTTCGGGAGATTCTCTCACATAATGATTTTTTTGTTGGGGAGGGGGTTACACAAAAAAACGCATTAAAAAATTGTTTATATCCATTTTTGTGACGTTTTTACGAGTCAGACAAACATTTCGGGGAGAGGGGGTTCAAACCCCTTACCCCCGCCCCTAGATACGGCCTTGTATGTGTGTATGTTATAATTATTTTTATGTGAAGGACATACATCTTTCACTGGTTATTTAAACACAAAAAGGAAAAGAGTTAAATAAACACAAACAGGTCCACTTTCTTAAAAGACCTTGTGGTTTGGCCGTCCGGAACGCATAACAGTCTGTTAAACGATTTTCGCTTTTTCACAAATGCTTTATGGATAGTGAAAACCTGTTATTTAAAAAAGGAACAAAAAGTGCTCTCTTTACCAAATGCCCTTGGCATAGATTTAGTAGATTTCACTTTCCGTTGGCGGTACGCAGCGCGTGCGAGAATCAGCTGCCGGCATTTTTTTTGTTGTTGCTGGACTATACGGCTGGAGCTTATTTAAGACATTTGACGTCTGGTCAGATTATTCCGGTCCGTAACGACCGTATATCAAACAATAAGCTGAAAGAAACACGTGGTTCTCTCCCACTTTCTATGGTTACTATGAGAGAAAGGTCACGCTTTACGCATGATGATAGATGGCCAAAAATTTTGCATTTTGGCTATCCACCTGGGGCCAGCGAAAACCAGGCCATCCCTGAATGGGATGGAAAGAGCTGATAAAAAATGCTCAAAAGGAAACTGGACTTCCATAGAAGACGGGAAACAGCTAGGCTTCAGACGGCTTGTTGTAGTGATGTGTGGTAGTTGTAACCTCCCGTGCTTGTATCGAAAATAAAATATACAGTGACTTCTTTATACCAAATTATTACTACTGAGGCATAGCACCAATTTTTGGGGAGGTTTGCAGATTCGGCCCCCAATTCACGCTACTTCTCGGGCTTCAGCCTCCTCTTCTTTGAACGCTTCAAAGATGTCCACACACTTTACCCTTTTTAATATTTTTTTTTTCCACTTGTATCGAAAAGGGTCACCATCTCAAGGATTTGGTTGGCATACAAATTAATTAACTTGAAAATTAAATATACTGAAAACATGGTATAGATGCCAATCATATTCGTTAATTGTATCTTAGCTTAAAAATTCAAATAATATATATTTGATACAGTTTAATTATGCACAACTGGTATCCGCCAGCTCAGATACGTACGTAGAAAGTTGGCTCAGGGTAGGCGCAACCGAAAAAGCTTCCAAAATAGCCAAGTTAAATGAAAAAAAAAAAAAATAGAAAATCACTTAGGAAAGACCTTTAAAAAGACTTCAGGTTTTGGGGCAGGGGGCAACGACCTGAAGATCCCTGTCCAAATTATTGGATCCCCCTGCGACTGTATCTGTCCGAGTTACTCCTAGACACTTCTTTCTTTTGTCCCAAACCAAAGCCTAAGTTGTAAAGTCATTTTGACGTAAGATAGCTGTTTTGTGTACAACTCGTTATTGCAGTGACTATATTTAAATTTTTGACGACTAAAAAAAAAATCTGATCATTAAATGAAATACATAATTATAAATGTTACTCACATTTGTACTCATGGACTATCTAAGACTGGAGGCTGGTAGCTGATGATTTGGTGGTGAGTTCTGAAAACCAAATGAGGCCGTCATGAATCGCCACGTCATTTTCTTATCCTAAAACAAAAATTTGTGAACGTTTACCGATTTCTCATTAGTAAATATTTGTTATTGCTACATCAACAAAATCCTTAATCATAAAATATCAGTCAAACAGTCCCTTAAGAAGCCTTCCTTAAGGAGCAAAATCGCTAAACATGAATAATGAAAATAAAAGCTGAATTCCAAAATCGCCATTTTCGGAGCATACGCGTCGAGGGGGTGTCCACTTTCCGCTAACTGGTGTATATTCGAGAACGTCACGTGTGCCACACACTTCCGCTACGCTTGGCAGAGTTTTCGCAGCGTATAGAAAATACCCGCTACGCTTGGCAGAGTTTCCGCCGCGTATAGCAAATACCCGCTACGCTTGGCGCACGCCACCTTGTGTACGGGATTTCTGACCCTTCGATGCATTCCAGAGGAGGTGTTAATCGTCATCACCATATCTTTGCACAAATGGGGAGGAGATACGGAGACTCTTCCCCTGAAATTTACCTGAAGAACAGCTTACTAGGAAAATTATGGTCAGCAAAGCGTTTTTCTTGATCACGACCCTAGAAATATCTGGTAATCCTCTCCCAAGGTTTGGATGGGTATCAATTACTAGTTTTAGACATGTTTTTGGATCCGACCAATACTCAGCAATTAATAATTATCAAATTCTTTTAAGCTCAAAAATTCAATTTTGCAAAAACTAATAAACAAAATGGCTTTTATTGATATAGTAAATAATTAGTTAATATACACATTAAATGATTAGTGCTGTAATAACTTAAATATAATTAATGTTAGTCAAGCATGGCAGTGACGTCAATTACAAATTACCTTCATAATTTTTAACTGCACAGTATTATTAACTTTTCAAATGATTGACAGAATATGCTGAATTATAAAACCCTAGATACTATGTAGAGCTAAAGAGAGAGAAACAGACACAACGATACGTAAGCAATGCTCTTTTATGCCTAAATTAATGTTTATAATAACACAAACTCTCGGGAATAATGGCCCACTTCCCCAAGGGCGTATCCAGGATTTGTTTTTTGGGGGAAGGGATTACATTTTGTTCTTAAACGTATCAAAAATTTGCTTATATGTGTTTTGCTGTAGTTCTACAAATTAGACAAAAACTTCGAGGAGTTTAAAACCGGTAACCCCCCCCCCCCTCTAGATACGGCCTTGCACCTCCCTTAGAACCATTGAGAGATCTGACCTATAGTGGCTTTGGCTGACAGACTTGGTAGTCCTGAGTATATCAAGGAAAACCCTGGCTTACCCTTCCTCTATATTTGGAGAATGTCCGTCAAACGGCCCCTAATTAATATTTATTAACATATTGTTTTTATGTAGACTCTAACCCGTCTAACCGATGAATTTTATTAAAGTTATAGAAAATCATGGAAAATCATAGTAAAAATTGTTATATTTCCCGAGTCGTAATATGTGATCTGCACCGCAGTGAAATTTCTAGAGCCACCTCTGATACCCCAAGGAAAATTTTGTAACTGTGACTGAAAATCGACTGTTTGCATTAGGAACAGAAAAAAAAATAGAATTTGGACAGGGGGGGGGACATTTGTCTAAAACTGGGGAAGACAGTCGAATTCTACAATAAATGTGGAAAAAGGCGTAAAAATATTGACATTTGATGAACAATTAGGCGTGAAGCCCTCCGCCAACATCTGTGGCGTGAAGCAAAATGGGCGTAAGTCCACTTTTTTCCGAAAATGAATCAAGTATATGGTTTATAAGGGCTCGAAGAGATCTATCGATTGGTCTGCTCAAAATGGGCTTAAGATCTATCGATTGGTCTACTCAAAATGGGCTTAAGAGTGTAAGTCTCTTATCTTCTAAATAGCAAACAGTTCAGCAATTTGGACATTTCCAGTGAATTCCGACCGAAAAGTTCACTTGGAATCAGTCTTTAAAGGTTTAAGGTTCTTAAATTCTGATTTCTGAAAAAGACTTTTTCATTTTGTCTTTTTATTTTCATTTTGATCTTCTGTAAAATCATAAAAAGTGGACTTACGACCATTTTGCTAACGCCACAGACATAGCCTACTCGTCACGTCCCAATTAAAATAATTGCTGTTTTAAGGAATAACAATGGCCTTTGATTAAATGTATTCGAGCAAAATCTCTTGCAGAAAGTGCGTCTACTCATTTTGTCCTATTTAGACATATTTTTCAAAAATTCTTTTACTTATTTTTATTTGTATCAAAAATATTCTTAAACTTATATACTCTATTAAAAAATTATGGATCTTTTCCAAGATCACGGCCTTGGCACACTTAATTTCCATCAAAAACTCCCGATGTGAAAAAATGGTAAAGAGTAGCGCAAAGCTTAACATATGGATATTTCCAGGATGAATGAAGTATGAAGCCCCCTACCCCCCATACGCACTTCAAACCCTCTTTTGGAAATACATTGCAATTTTAAGGCTTCCCAATGACTTTTAACAATATTTGGTTCAATAAACTCTCGACAAAAATAAGTCAATTTATCTTTTTAAACATAACTATCAAAATGTATTTGCCTCTTTACATTTTTATTGAAAATATTCCAAAAAATATTTCGTTGCAATAGAAAACCATGAGTATTTTCCAAGATCCCGGCCTTGACATACTCTAGTTTTCCATCAAACACTCCTGATGACAGAAAAAAAAAGTTAATTTGGTGTCCAAATCATACGGTCAATGAACCTCTCTGCTTTGCCAATAAATCTGGGGATAGAAAATACACGAGAAAGAAACGCAATAGTCCAAACTTTGATGTTTACGTTTAAACTCGCCCTAAAAACGGGAAAAAGCAGATAATTGTGACAAAACTTCATGCAATAGGCCGTAGGGAATCTTATTCGGCCGTAAAAAATTAAAATACGTCAAAGAGGTATGTACGCAGCCAATTAACTGCGGGGGGGGGGGTACCGTACCATCAAAGGCCGTACCATCAATGTAGATGCCTTCCGTTAAGACAGGCGTTTATGTAGGTTTTTTTTTAGGGGTATTGTAAAAATAGAAGTATATATATAAAAAAGTGAACAATACCAAGAATAAAAGAAACTTTGTAAATAATTGAAAAATTCCATGTACTCATGCCTGTTTTAAGAATAAACCAAATATCGGAGTAATTCTGGCCTCAAAGATATACTCAAGCAAGCTTTCTAGGCTGTATAGGAACGATGTTACGTTTAGGAAGATTGTTAGTGTCACCAAGCGATAGAGCAACCCAGGCGCCCGCATTATTTTTTTTGGTGGGGGGGGGAAATAATAAAAAATCATCTAATAATTTGAAGTCACGAAAATTAGGACTTCATAAGCAGGGCTTGGACCCCCCCCCCCTAAATACGTGCATTTTGTAACCATATCCAATGGAATTTATAGCAAGTATACGTTTTAGAACGTCATTCATTCAATTAGAATGTTAAATGTACATACATACTTTTCCGTTATATGGGCACTTCTAAAAAGTCAAGTTTGGTTAATGCTAATGAAATAAAATAAGATAGGATGTATATCCTATCCTAAAACATTGCATATATTAAATACGTAACCTAACCTAACCTAGATACTTTTTTGTCCCCCTAAACCCCCAAAAACAACAGTTTAAATATTGTAAGTTTAATGAGAAACCATGCTCTTCGATCAACTTAGATAACAATTACCCGCTTTACGAGTCTCCATCACTGCATTCATTCCATATATAATTAAATAAAAAAACAAGTTTTTTAAACTGAAAGTAAGGAGCGACATTAAAACTTAAAACGAACAGAAATTATTCCGTATATGAAAGGGACTGTCCCCTCCTCAACGCCTGGCTCTTTGCGCTAAAGTTTTTTATTGTTTTAAAAAATAGAGTTGTGAGACAGAGTCTAACTATAGCGTAAAGCGCGAGATGTTGAGAAGGGGACAGCCCCATTCATATACGGAATAATTTCTGTTCGTTTTAAGTTTTAATGTCACTCCTTACTTTCAGTTAAAAAACATGTTTTTATTTATTTAATTTTTGAACGTTTTGAATTAATGCAGGTTTTGATCTTGGCTCACCGTACATGAATAACTAAAAAAATTGTTCATATTGATTTACTTTTATTTAGTTAAATGGCTTTCTCAAAACTTGTTTAATTTTATTTACAAACGTTTTTATTAGTAATAAATATACATAACTTACGAATTAACTTACGTAACGAACTTCTATATTCATATATTTTTAATTTGTTTATTAGGGGTTCGCCCCTAGTCAATACCTTGCTCTTTAAGCGAAAGTTCGAATTTTGTTCCAATTCTTTAAAAATGACCGCTTAATCACAAAGGCCGTTAATTAGAATAAATAGCTCTTATGAAAGTACTAATAAATCTTTGGCTTAAAGAGCAAGGTTTTGAATACGGGGTGAACCCAATCATATATGTAATATTTTCTGTTCGTTTGAAGTTTCGATGTTGCTGCTATTGCAGTTGAAATACTTGTTTTTTTTTATATTAAATTTCTGATCTTTTTTTAAATAATGCTGGGAAGTCTGGCGTCCCCTTCATAGCATTGTCCCTTCCCCCATGAAAACTTCCTTCATGTAAAGATCCGCCCATATAGACTCCGACCCCCACCCCTACTACCCGGAAAAATCTCCCCTGAAAACGTCTGTATACTTCCAAATAACCAATACTATATGTTAACATTGGGTAAAGTTCATAACTTTCAGCCCTCCCTCCGGGAATTTCGGGGGATTAACTCATCCTTAAAGACATACTTATTATATTTTCGAACATGCTGAACAAAATGGCTATCTCAAAATTTTGATCAGGTGACTTTGGGAAAACAATGAGCGTGGGAGGGGGCCTAGTTGCCCTCCATTTTTTTGATCACTTGAAAAGGATACTAGAACTCTTAATTTTCATTCCAATGAGCCCTCCTACGATATTCTAGGACAACTTGGTCGATACGATCACCCCTGGGAAAAAAAAAACAAACAAATTAACACGCACCCGTGATCTTTCTTCTGGCAAAAATGCAAAACTCCACATATTTGTTGATGGGAGCTTCAAACCTCTACAGTAGGGTTCTCTGATACACTGAATATGATGGTGTTATTTTCATTAAGGTTTTATAACTTTTAGGGGGTCTTTCCTCCTTTTTTTGAAAATCAGCCAAATTTTCTCAGGCGCCAATTAAACTTGATGAAATTTATATATTTGAAATCAGCATTAAAATGTGATTCTTTTGATGTATCTATTTGTATCAAAATACCGTTTTCTAGAGTTTCGGTTACCATTGAGCCGGGTCGCTCCTTACTTACAGTTCGTTACCACGAACTGTTTGATATATATATATATATATATATATATATATATATATATATATATATATATATATATATATATATATATATATATATATATATATATATATATATATATATATATATATATATATATGTATATATATATATATATATACATATATATACATGTGTATATAATATATACATAGATAGCCTATTATATATATATTGTAAGAACTCCAAAAGATATTTTTTTTAAATCAAATTTTACACCGTGAAGAATGTAAGTGATGTATTTTGATTTTGGGCGTCCGAGGAGGCTCTGTGAGAAAAAATCACAATCGTAGTTTTTTGTTCCCAAAGATGGAATTACGTCATCCGCAATGACGAAATTAAATTCACGCAATAGGCTGTACCGTTATTAGCATGAAACCTCATTGCGTATAATGAAATAGTTTGCTTGGTTTTGAATTATTGTACTCGTTTGTTTTTGCCTTTTTTTGCGTATATAAAAGACGGAAATCTTCAGTCATTGACCGACGAAAATAAGAGTGAAAACACTAAACTTATGAAAGGCTATTGACCAAAGAAAGGAGTTTTATTAATGTTGATTTTTCCAGAAAAATCGGGTGCCATGTATCGCTTTTATATTTCAGGTGGGATAGGCGTCACGAAGAACATCATTTTAGGGGGAGGGGGAGAAACAAAAGCGCGTTTTTGAAGCCACCTCCTTATGTGCATACCTGGCAAAAGGTGACAAGGGGAAACTATGTCAAATGTTTGTTTGAATCTCTTCCTCGATGAAAGTTTCCCCTTGTCCCCCGCAGGGAGACACGCAGAGAAGGCGGGACAGAAGGGTATCATTTTACCATATCAACGAATAAAAAAAAAATTCTGTTAAGTAAAACATTTTAAAACATACAAAAATCCTGTTTTTTAGCTTAAACCCAACTTTTTAAAGTACTGGACCGTCCGACTGCAGGGGTATCCTATGATCCCCTTGAAAGGTGTGGACCAATACAATCTATGATCAGGGACTGTATCCCTGGTCCTTTTTATCAACCGATACTGAGGTTTTTTGTGAAATCGTGAGGAAGTAAGAAAAATTGTAGTAAAATCCGTGAAATTGCTAAAGAACCCCTGGTAAACCGTGGCACCATTTTAAAGCCCTTTTTTAACACATTGCGGTTGGTGCAGTCCCCCTTTATCAGCCCACGTAACGTAACTCAATCCTCTACCCTTAAGTGTCCTTATAGTACTGCTTGAAAAGGGCTAATATGACATAGCAGGAATAGGTCACATTCGCTGGTTTTCTCATTAAATATTTCTCGTGTACCTCTCATTTAATATAAATTTTATTTCACCTTTTTTCAAAAGAATGTCATAAAAGGTGAAAGGGAGGCAGTGTTGGATCCAGGGGAGGGGCGAGTAGGGCACCCCCCCCCCTAACGTAGCCTAAATTAGTGTAATTTACTTAATTAACGCAAGTTTGCGTTAGATAAACCTGCTCCTAACGCAAGTTTATCAGATCAAACTATTTTGCCCCCCCCCTAAAGACATCCTGGATCCACCCCTGAAGGGAGGCTCACTTTGCTCCTTGCTTGTAAATCTTTTAAAGCTTAGGACCTCCATACATGAATATTCCCGAAGTTTGTTCATAGTTGTTTCAAGGAATTTGCTTCTTGTGGATTAGTCAAAAAGAAATTCCATTCCACTAAGGAATTTCTAATTCTAATACTGCACCCCCAAAAAAGATAGACAGTATTGATGAAAGTGTTGGACTGCTTAGATTAAGCCCCCCCCCCCTTAGGCATGGGGAATGTGGGGAGGGCTGGATATTTTTCTAGGGAAACCAAGCAATAAATATCTTAAGAATTAAATTTTGAGGGATTTTTCTTTAGTCAAATAGTGCCACATCCCTTTGGCTACCCATAAGCCCCTCCCACAAGTTATTTGAAATGTGACGGAATAGAACATAGCTTGTAGAGTATTTCCGGTTCCAAGAAATAGTGGAAAATGTTGAAACCACTATAGCTTAAACCGCTATCTTCCTTGAATAAATTTGCAATATAGTCTATAGAGTGCATTAACCTCAACGTGAGTTTTTTAGCACATATTTTCTACGCTACTGACACTATTCGGGTATACTTTTTACACGCTACTGGTTTTTGTTTGGAATTTGGATTAATAAATGATTAGGTTATGGTGATTGAACCCGTTAGATTTTTGAGGTTTTTGGGTATTCTATCGCATGAATCATATCCATTAGTGAATTCATTGGAAGAAATATAAAGTTTTGATGAGTTTGGCTTTACAAAACCTTAGCACATTCTGTTGCTTATTTACGTGAAGTGTAGCAGGCATCTACGCAGTATCTTGTTTTAGAGGAACTGATGATAAAAAAAAGAAGAAAATTTGAATAAGAAATACCCAGAGACTCGGCAGCAGGGACGTACGCAGGGGGGGCCTCCGGGCCCGCCCCCCCCCCGAAATCTCGCGATTTTTTTCATTTTCCCATAATTTTCTGATTTTTCTCACAGAATAATGGGTTTGAAGGATTTGGCCCCCCCCCGAACCAATTTCCTGCGTACGTGCCTGCTCGGCAGTACCTTCAAACTAGGATTTCAGGAAGGGACAGGCCCCAAGACCTCCCCATTGGCTCGTCTCTGTGCTATAGCTACGATTGTATAAATGTCTAGAGAGGGTTTGGGGGAGTACATTTAGGGAGAGGCATAAATTCGAAGAGTTTAAAAAAGCGAATCAAATGCAATTGTAATTATTAGGAGACATCACAATCTTTTGATTTCTGGTGAAGAAGCCTGGGTCTAAAGTCCTCTGCTGAAATGCCTGAAGAACTGCTCACTAGCTATGGCAATTTTGTCTACTTTTGAAGTCAGCTGAAATTTAAGACCAAGAAACTCTGTGTGCAATGCAACCAGGGGCTGATACAGAATTAATGTTTGGGGGGTGCACTAACAAAAAGTTTTCTGGTGGTATTTTTCTAATCCATGCCTGTAATAAGTGCAACTTGGTGTCTTCTGGGATGGATAATGCCTTCGAAACCACCCCATGGATCCGTCCCCCCTTAATGTAGATTTGGAATTATTTTTTAGGGAAGCTCAGAACCTGATTAGCATAAATTGTGCTTTTGAATTTGTTTTTGACTTTGAATTATTTTCTTTTGGAAAAATCATAAATATATTAAAACTATCTCAGTAAGTTAAGATAAAGGCTGTATCCAGGGTGAGTAGCCTATGGGGTTTGAAATTTTTTCCGACTGGTAAAAACGTAACAAAATGGATATAAACAAATTTTAATGCGTTTTTTAAGTTTTTTGTAAGACCCCCTTCCAAAAATGAATTCCCCCCCCCCCTGAACGAAACCCCTGGATACAGCCTTGACTAAGATAAGGTAACACAGAAAACAGAAGTAAGGTAAGCAAAATAAAACAACAAAGAAACAGTGCCATGCGCCATGCGCCAACAGTGATTTGCGCCAAACAATGCATGATAAGCCTAGAATATCATCATTATCGTCAATACAGACCACGGGCGTATACAGATAGAGTAGAATCGGTTATGTGTTAATCTAAAACACGGTAGTCTGCATGAGATTCTAGACAGACAAGCCTATTAGGTTTAGGCGATTAGCGAGTCCAAGTAAATTAAGTCCCCTGTTTTGCATACAAGTCCAGTGGACGTTGTCTGTCATGAGTCAACCCAAAAAAATCTCGATCATCTCTTAGTTCTATGACTATCTATTTTAGTTCTACCCTAGGATGGATGATAAAGCATTTATAAAGAAGCGAAAATGACATCATTTTTATAAATCCATAAAAAAGGCTTATGCCAGCTTTGCCTCTCACTAAGACTGTCTTGGATTTTTCTCCAATTAGCCACGGCTTGATGGCAACTTGATTTTAATTCAAAAATCAACGGACTCTATCTGCTGGGTACAATCCGGAGGGTGGAATCAGGGAATTTTTCTAGAGGGCCCAAGCCTTAAAACAAACAGTAGTCTTTTAGGCAAAAACTTTAAACCTTATAATTATCTTTCTTTTTCTTAAAAAAAAAAAAAAAAAAAAAAAAAATGTTAGCAAAATAAAGAGAAGAGAGAAAAGGTACCGCAAGGGGGTGCCCACTTTCCACCACCTGATATGCATCTCATAATGCCATGCGTGCCGCGTAGTTCCGCCCCGCTTGGTGTAGTTTTAACCAAGATGGTTAAAGCACAGTTTCTGTCACGTTTGACTGGCATCACCTGTTGTAAGTGATTTTGAAAGTGGATGCCCTTTCGAACAATGCACTGTTGAATATTAGCTTTTGGGAGCTTTCGGGGAACCCAAGTTCCTTTTGGTGAAATTCGAGGAAATTCCGAAAAATTCTGGAATTTTGATAGTACCGCCATAGGTGTGCACAAGGGATTTTTTTCTACATGGTTAAAGCCTTAAGACAGGTGTCCTAGCAAGGGCGTAATTTTGTCAAAAATGCTGGGGGTGGGGGCAAAGAAGGAGCCGATTTTCTCTAGTCAAGTGAAAGTGACTAAGTGAAAAATGAAAAATGAGCCATATAGTACCATAAAGGGCAAGGTATACTAAAGAAAACTGAGCTGTTTCTATGAATGCTTGAATTATGTAGGCCTATGTTAGTTTTGACAAGATTTTTGAAGACGCTAAATTCTGAGCTGGGGGAACTGGGGTCTGCGGACAGTTCCCCCCTGCCCATAGCAAATTACGCCCCGACACTCTAAGCAAAAAAACTCATATTTTAGCACATTCAGAGTTATCATCTAACAGGGAATAAACAGCAGGGAAATCAGCACTGAATAAATAGGGCTTTAGATTTTACAATGAAATCACACGTATGGTAATTTGTGTTGCTTTCAGTAAAAGCGGAAGTTAGACCTTGGGGTAAAGAGCGGGAAGATCTCAGATGTTTTTTTTTTTCTATTTTCAACCAAAAGTAGTTATTTTATATTTTCTCTCTCCAAAAATAGAAACAAGTTGTTGGTTTTTATGTCAAGTTTCTCTTGTTTCTGTTTATTCCAAAACTAAAAACAAAAAACTAAATAAGTAATTGTTTTATTCTTCTAGAAAAAGAATTTTAAAACCCAGTTCAACACAGAAGTATCTAGACACAAGAACACATACCAAAATTAATTTTGAGGAAATCTCTGCATTTAGTGTTGTAGGTCCGAAATAACCACCAGAAACTGGGTAATTCACAGAAGACACAGAAAAAACATGGTAGAAATGGTAAAAAGTACGAAATAACCTAGGGGGTGTGGATCAAGCTTCCTTCCCCTCCTACGTTTCTTGGCTGTAGTGCTAAAGAATTATTTGCAATCATGGCGTAGGCAGCATATTGTCTAGGGGGGCAGTTGATAGTGTGATGGAGGGCCTTATATCAACTGCTTTTCCAACCATCTGCTTTTTCAGCCATATCTAATGTAAATTTGAAGGTCTATAGGGGGCAGCTGCCCCCTCCCCCTCCCTACGCCCATGTTTGTAATGCCTGTTAAATTAGATTTATAGTCCATCTTCTATAATAGAGTAAGATCTATCAGTTGGTTCACTCCGTTCTCTCCATCTTATCTGTTTCAAGATATTTATAAGTTACCACTTTTTCCAAACGTTTTTTTTTTCGCTATAATGGGAAATTTTACTACCACTACTACTAACGACACATTGTTGCACCAAACCGCTTGAGGCGAACACAGCTGTGTATGCTCATTTTCCACCCCAAAGCTTCATTCCTTCAAAGTTTCACAAGCTTTCAAAGCTTTACTCTTTACCTCCTCAGATGAAAATCCAATTCGAAAAACGGGGGCTGTCCATCTTTAGTCTTTCTTTTTTTCACTGAGAAACAGAGGTTCTATTATAAGTTTTTTGGACGGATCCTGGATACCTTCATAAATATTTTTACCAGCAACTAAGTCTTCATAAAAAAAAAAACACATTCATTATTTTTTTTTCGCTTTTCTTTAAAGCGTGTCTTAGTTTTTTGGGTACTTCTTATTAGGATTAACAAATTTGTTTTTTTGTAATCCCCCCCCCCAAAAAAAATTTCTATTGTTAAGTCCCCGCCCGAAAAAAGAAATAATGGGTACGAAACTGGCTCTACAACAGACCACATTTAAAATTGCCTGTTAAATTGCCGGCTCGAGGGGATGGATTCCCCCCCCCCTCTTGTTTTCCGGATGATTCAGCTACTGCTATATTTAGAAGAAGCCAAAGCAATTACCTTTCTCGACAAATTAATCCGATTTTGATCTCACCACTCATTTTGTTCACAATAAGATATTCCCTGCTAAATTGTGGCGAAGAACCGCTAGAATGAAATCCGCAACCCTTCCCTTGATTGTTTACAATATTCACAGTTTATAAATTTGGGACAAGGTTATCTCTTGACGGATGTTGTTGTTTTTGAGTTGGCTGGTCCGCTATCTTGTCATACCTTTAAATCGAGTGTCTTCCAAGGTGTTTTCTAAAATGGCTGTAGGCATAGAACACATTAGCCTACAAATTAACTACAATAATACAAATACATAAAATTTAAATTTTCTTCTTTTTTGTAGTTTTACAGAAAAACAGCATTATTGTCAGCATGACCATGGGAATAAATACTTCTGTAATATAAACTAATTAATTCCGTTGATTTATTTTTGGTTCGTATAAGCCAATCCATTATTTAAAACCCATTTTAAAAAATTACTTTAACACATGTTATATTCACATCATTTACATGCCAATTTTTGGCCCACTTCGATGAACGCGAATTTTGATTGTTTTATTCTTTATTGAAATTTTAAGTCAAAAGGCAAAACGGCAAACAAAGAACACAAAACCTGATTGGTTGAAAATTAAATTGGTTGAAAAGAAGGAAACGTTTTTGAGCTACAATTCTGTTTTTCTGTGCTTTTACTATAACTAACCATAGAGTCAGTGAAATCGGTTTCAATTTACTTCAACAGGCCAAAAATACGGCAAACCCAAATTCGAGTATCGAAAATTCGGAGATTTTGGGTCACTTTCCTTCGTTTATTTGGGCTTTCGGTACTTATGTATTATAGCGACCCGCCTCAAGAACTTAAGTTAGGTTAATCCTAGTGAAATATACCTAAATATGATGAAAATATAATATTTTAGTAACAAAATTATGGAAACTTACCTTAGACCTTACATTCCCCTGCGGCGCCAGGGGTGCCTAGGGCATCAATGAATATTCACCGATCGGGTCTGAGATGAGCCGCTGCGTAAACATCTTCCCAATCTGGTAGAGAGGCATTCAGGCGACATAGGTCACTGTTATAGGTTCACCTCAATCTGTTTCGAGGTCTTCCTCTCTTCCGGCTTCCAACTGGCTGCCACTCAAGTGTAGACTTCGGGATTCGATGGTTTTCTATTCTTAAAACGTGTCCGAGATACCTCCATCTACGGGATCTGATGGTGTCGGTTATTAGTGGAAAGCAGGTCGCCCAGAACGCGTTATATTAAATGCCTAACCAAAATTCCAACTCTATATATTATATATTCAATTAAAATATACCTATATAGTAATTTATCTCACTGTGCCTAAGCTAATTGCCACGGAATAGAGACAGCCAAACCGGTTTTACGCAGACAGATCAGATCAAACTTCTTGAATGGTGTCGCTATAATACATAAATGCCGGCTTTCAACCCTCGAACTACGTTAGTTAAATTCGAGTCTTGTGGATTTTCTTTTCCGGTGATAATTTTTTAAATTTCTTTTGCGTTTATGTAAACTATTGCTTACCAGCGTAATCGGAGATTGGATTCCGGCGGGGGATAAACACTGTCTGCGGTAGCCAAAAAAGGGAAAACCCTGAACACCAACAACAAAAATTTCAACACGTTTTTTTTTTTTACATTAAGGTGCTGCATTACTAAAATTGGTATTTCGTTCATTATTATAATGTAGCCCAGATTTTTATGTTCTTATATCTTATACGTATACTCTTGTTTTACAAATCATATTATCGGGAAATGCTAGTGCAGTAAGACCGCATAGTACATAGTATTTAATCGTGGAAATTTTATAACTCGGTTTCTTAGAGGACCGCCGATAAGCCACCCATGTAGGGCCACATCCAGGATTTTTTTTTTCTTTTTTTTTACAAAAAAAGTAAAAAAAAACTGGTTTATTATTCATTTTTATGTTTTTACGGGTCGGACAAACATTTCAGGGGGGGGGGGGGTCAAACACCCTAAATCCCCTGAATACGGCCTTTCATCCATGGATAGTCAAGATTTTTCTGGTTATTCAGACCGGAAGGCAAAAAGCATAGGTATCATAGGCAGCGCAATAGCGCTGCCTAAGTAAAGAACGATGTTGGCACAATGTATTTTTATTTTTTGGTTTCTTGGTCTTAGACCAGGGGAAAAAAATACAAATGAATGTGCATTGTCAGTTTAATATACAAATACTGATATTTAGTAATCAAAATGTTAATATTATTTGATTTACTAAAAGTAAAAACATTTATATTTTTTCAGCAAAGTGCAAATTATGTTCTGGCCTTGGGAAGGCATAGGGGTTTTGAGCCCTACTCATGTTAATATCTGCTAGTTTTGAGTTAGACTTGGTTATTTATTGTAATTTCTGTTGGTTTTGAGTTTCATTTATTTATCGATGCTGATTTGTGGTAGTTTCACGCCTGTTAGATTATTTGATTTTATTTTTGCTCATTTTTGGTTTAATGGTGTTCTTTACTTTTCTTTGAAAAACTTATTATATGGAAAAAGTTTTTTTTTTATTAATAGCTAGAAAAGAGACGGGTGTCGGAAAACAAAACTGCAATGAAGCAGTCTTGATCAGTTTATGTTTGAATTTGCCATGTTTGAATTTGAATAAAGAGTAATGGGAAATACTTTATTCCTGACACATAAATGAGAAGAGACACAATCAAACTCACATACATCATCAATCGATATGTTATGACCAGGACCATACCCAGGATTTTTTTTTCGGGGGGGGGGGGGTGCAAAAGTTTTTTTTTTCCGGGGAAGGGGTGTTATATTCATTTTGTTAAGTTTTTACGAGTCGAACAAGCATTTCGGGGGGGGGGGAGGGTTCAAATCCCTACCCTCTCTTCTGTGTACGGCCTTTGCTATGACTGTTAACCATTTGTGTTGTATCTAACTCAAGACCTGCTTTTGCGAAGAGCCGTATTAATTTAGACAGGCGCTATACTACTGATCGTTGTATTGACGGACGCTAAATGCTAGATTTAATATACAATAATAATCATAGGAATATGCCAAAGAGATACCTCGGAGGTTTTATTAGGAAAAACGCAGTCCCTAAGATACCAATCTTTTATAATAATCAATCCGTTCTTTAAAAAAAACTTCACTTTTAGAGGGAGAATAAATAAAACAATTCTAAAGATTTCAGGGGACTAATTTCTTGAATACCTAGAAGTTGCACTGGAGCCTTGACCCCTACTCCCCTCTTAATTATTTCCACATATTATAAAATACGATTTTAAAAATAAACAATCTAAATTTAGCAGATGAAAAAGGAGAATACGCCGAATACTACCATTCAGGAACGTTACTTCAATTTCTCTTTGGGATAACGGTACCTATACCCCCCCCCCCCTTTCTATTGACGTCTCTACCGTCGTTATGTATGCCAGCACTTGCAGGATTAATTTATATTGTTGGAAGTGTAAGAGAGGATGTAAGATTTTCTGGGGGTAAGTTTTTTCCTAAAACCAAAGATTTGAGGGCTAAATAGGTAGTTTTCATGCATTTTTGAAAAAAAAAATCCAAGGAAGTGGGTTATTCATGAATCGTTCATCCCCTTCCATACTTTTCAACTTTAGATATGAAGTTTAAGTGTTTTTTTTTTGTATATCTAAATATATGTTTACGTTTTTAAAATTACCACTCGGAAAGGCAGCAATCACCTTTTTATATCGTTTATGTTTAAATCAAATTTGCGTAACTCAACTTTGAATTAAGTTCTACGAACTGTGCTAATCTTTTGTGAAATGTGCGAATTGTGCTAATTTTCTTGCTAGTTTAGCGTAGCATATGCACATATCTAATAAATAAAATAGGCGGGAATCTAGACAAATTGTTTCACTCCCTGTTGTGCCCATGAATACCAAATTTTAACATTCTTCTATAAGGGATACTCTTTGAAAATGGAGGTAATCAGCTATTTCTGTCAAATCGTCATTTCTCATATACAGGCAAGTGCACAGGAGCTTTCCGGGAGCTTACGGATGGGGCCAATAACAACAAAAGTTTTATTTGATTATTTTAATAAGAAATGAACGAAATTCAGGAAATTTAGGATTTGGGGCCTAGACCCCCCCCCCCCCCCACACACACACACACCTGCGGCACTCCCCAAATATATAATAGATTTTGTTAATTCTCTATTCGAAATCATAAAATTAATAAATAAAAAATTATTTTAAAGTTATTTTGGCATCCTGAAGTAATTTAGGCTATTTATCTATATCCATCGACATATATATATATATATATATATATATATATATATATATATATATATATATATATATATATATATATATATATATATATATATATATATATATATATATATATATATATATATATATATATATATATATATATATATATATATATATATATATATATATATATATATATATATATATATATATATATATATATATATATATATATATATATATATATATATATATATATATATATATATATATATATATATATATATATATATATATATATATATATATATATATATATATATACATACAAATTTTGTATGCGTTTTTTTGAGTTTTTTTTGTGTAGGCTAACCCCCCCCCCCCTGAATTTTTTTTAGTAAAATCCCCCCCACCCTATATATATATATATATATCTTGCTTTTGTTTTATTTTAACATATTTTGTAAATGGTCAAATAGATTTCCCGTGCAATTATTATTACGCAAAAGATAGGGGTTTATAGATTTCCCGGCACCCACAATTTTAATTGCGTCTCTGAAGCTAGAGCTGACTCATGGCCCTACAAGTCACGCACAGAGAGAAAGCCACAGGCCAGGGCCCTCCCATAATCTTAAGATATTAAAATGTCCCATTAATTAATCTATTTCTCACTTGATTTACTTTAATTAATTCCCAAAAATTACCCCTTATCCCAAAATAAATGCATTCTTCTTCAATAATGTTTCGTAACCAGTTTTTTTAACCCCCTGAACTCCAATGACCATTGACTCTAAGAATTTCAAGGACTGTTATTATGACCCACGGCCGTAGAGAAGGTACCGTTTGACCCAGTTTGATACTGAAAAACATCGGTTTATCCATGTTTACTGATAGGCCTTTCGCCGAACTAACAATTAGTCTATAGAGCATTGAACTTTATTTCCACTAGTCAGTCTATTGGCTGACATTGCCTGCCATTTACAATCTGGCGTCTTATCAGGAGTGTACGCTGAGACTAAAGGTGTATAGAGAAGAGTTTTAAAGTGTATTTCATTGTGTGAACACATTGAATGGTGGATTTTGACATATTTTAAAATGAGGAATTTAATGCTGCATTTGCCCTCTTGTTCCGAGGAGAGGGAGGTTTTGTTTTTACATGGATTAAGGCCTGTTGAAATTCAACCGAACGAAAATGTGCAGCCTAAAGTTGAACTGGATATTATCCCACAGAATGAACTGCCAATAGGTATAAATCATTTAGCATTATTTATTTCGGTAAATATTTCGCAGTTCAAATTACTGACTTACGAAGAAAGTGAATATACCTTATTGATGCCTTTTGTATGCTCTTTACGAATATAATAGGCTAACCATTTTGTCGCAAATAAATTTTACCCCACTTATATATACCAATTCATGGTATATATTTGCACATTAGGGGGGGGGGGGGGGGAAAGTTTACTTAGGCTACCTCTCATTTGCATCAGAAATAACCTTTACTTCCCCCCCACCTAATGTGCAAATATATACCCTTAATTGGTATATATAGGGGTGGGGGTAAAATTCATTTGCGACAAAAATGATTAATATAGGCCTATTTGGAAAGATTATAAAAAAGACATAGGCTAGTTTAATTGCAAGTCTATAATATGAACTGCGAAACATTTACCTTTTTCTTTTTCTACTTATTTATAGCCTATTTTCACCCTGCCTTTGATAGCTTTTTAGAAGAATTTTAGGCTATTTTTTGTTGGGCCATATTTTTAGCTGAGGCTTTACCCCCCCCCCCCCCCCGCAGAGCCGAAAAATTGCGAAATTTGGAGAATTTTTTTTTGAAACTTGGACAAAAAAAGAACAAAGAATCCAGCTGCTGTGACTATTTAAGTTTTACTTGTTCCCCCACCCCCTAGTAAAATTGTGGCCTCATAAAATTGGTGCTATTTCTAATTTAATCTGCTTCTAAATTAAGGCCTAGATCCATAAAAAAAACGAAAGAAATCGAAGAATGTAGCCTACTATAGGCTACATAGACTGCAAAAAAGGAACTTTGTTTGGCTTGTGAAAATTTAACTAGGCCTAGTGCGTTTAAGAACAAGCTAGCCTAAAATTATTCAGGGCTCCGGCACAAAAATTTTTCAGCTTCACAACTTTGCTCCATCCCAACTTATAAGGTTTTAAAGATATGCAAATACATTAAAAAATAAACACATTTAAATTAAAAAAAAATGTCATTTGATAAGGCTTAAAATTTTACTCAAAGAACAGGAATTGCATTTTCAGAACTAAAGCCAGAAAAAAAAAACTGATAAATTTGAGAATCAAGCAGTAAATGTTATTTATGCTGCAAATTTCAGGACCCTCTAGAGGGCTGAAGGAGTGGAAGTAGGTACTTCAAAATACTTTCCCGGCACTCACTTTTGAGCATGCCCTTTGATTCTCCGGAAGTAGGCCCCTATTGCCCCCCCCCCCATAAAATTGCCGGAGATACGCCCCTGATAGTCCTTATACTAAAGTTTCTTCTTTAATTAAATATTGTAATGAATCATAGGCTCTTTGTTAGAACGGGTATCTGCAATATTGACTCGATGAAATCAAGTCTGATTAATTGCAATATTTGATTAAAATTTTATTTGGAATGATTTTAAAAAGTGAATGATACTGAAAGGAAATATTATAATTTGGCTGGTACTATCCCATTATGCGGGCTTCTCTAAAAAGTCAAGTGTGGTTAATGCTCATGAAATAAAATAAAATCGGATGAATATTTAATATTTGGAAACAAGTTTGGGCTATATATTAGCACATTAAAGGGGGGGGGGGACATTGCATATATTAAATACCTAACCTAAACCTAGGTACCTCCCCCCCCCTAAACCCCAAAAAACACAGTTTAATATAGTATACACAATGAAAACCTTGCTATCATTGCCTATTCTATAGTGATTAACCCGAGAGGCCCGCATGCATGGGATAGTACCGGCTGGCTAATAGTGACATCCTGCATATTATAAAGTAAAAAATGCCATTGCTTTCGCGTTTTCTTGCATATCCAGTGGCTATAGCAGGGGCCATCAAAGTGGTAGGGGTGGATTGTCAGAACAGTGACCATGATACCTGTAAAGAGCATAAAATAAGGAATTTGATGTTGCTTCTTTTGGTCTGTAGCATGTTTCTGTCAGAAGTGGTCAACCAATTCTGATTGATTTTCTCTTAATGTACAGTGTTTTTCATACCCTAAAATTCTGCACTTCCTCGCACTAAATGAATTTTCGCCTTTCTTCTCACAGAGGACCAGAAAAAGCCATAAAGAATCCACGAGAAGGCAAAGCCTAGCCTAGGTGATAACTCGAAATTTTTATTCTGTCAAAAAGCTCTTATTTAGGCTATCTGGTACTTGCGCATTATATGGGCCTTTCATTTTTCAATGAAAATACTGGTTCTTGAGTATTTTACTGACCACACTTTTGCTCTTGATCTGTTTAAAATTGGTTTATCTGTGTGCACTTGGAGATAATCAACTTGTCCTGAACTACTATGCAGGTATATTTTAACTAGATATTTAACATATAGAGTTGGTTAGGCTAGGTATTTAAAATAGTGCGTTCTGGGCGGTCTGCTTTCCATAATTCTCTGTTGTAGTTTCCTAAATTTTGTTAGAAAAATATTATATTTTAACATATCTTGGTATATTTCATAGTACACACAGAAACTGGTTTTACAACAGATCAAGAACAACAGCGTGGTCAATATAATATACAAGTACCAAAATACTAAAAAATGTTTATTCTAAAATTTAGGAGGGATGTCAGGGCCACTGCCTAAAACCCCCAATGTACGCCCATGATTGTAGAAATGGCAAATGGATAAATTATATAACTGATAAAATGCTTATCTATTTAAATAGTAATTAATTAACCTGTAAAGCTATCGCTTAAGGTTCATAACGTTTAAGATTCTGCGCTGTAGGCTAATAGCAATAGCAGCCTATTTATAATCAGTTACTAGTCTTTTTTATATGTAAGTTGGGTTTTGAGTTGCCACGAGTGATGTCTGAAAGGAAGATCAAATTTATTACTAAGAAGGGCTTTATTATGTCTAAATTATATTCACTATTTTTGGATTCTTCAAAAAAATTCAGATTAGGGTAGGTAAATAATTTTTTAGACCATACTACTTTTCCATTTACGGAAAATTAAGCGAGAAAAAATGGGTTTTAATTTAAATAAAGCACTGACAAAGAATGAAAACAAACAACAAATTAAATAATAAAAAATCCGAATATATCAACTCCAAATCCGGGAACCTTTATTAGCGGAAAAAATGGGAAAAAAGAGAAAAATAATTTGAATCATCTAAAGAAAAAAAAACAATAGCCTACTATATTTTTGGTGTCGTTTTTGTGTTACAGTGTTGCAGTATTATGGAAGTTTACTAAGATGTTTCACTTATTTGTTTTGTCTTTTGTTAGACAAAACCCTCCCCCCAAACTTTACGGGGAATATAATTCTCATATAAATTTTAATCTTCCAGAATTTGATGGCACAACTGTGTTATGTAGAGTTTGCGGAGATAAAGCATCAGGCTTTCATTATGGCGTCCATTCATGTGAAGGCTGCAAGGTAAGATCATTTCCACTCCATCCAGCCGGAACTACGTAGGCCTAGGCTACTTCGGGAAGGGCGATAAGGTCTGGACCCCTTGAATATTTGTCAGTTGTATTTCGGGGCGTCGATTGAATATGGGGGGGGGGCGAAGTTTTTTTTTAAAAAATCAGAATAAAGGGACAAATTCGTTGATTTTCCTTTTTTTTTCGAGTGAGAATGCCAAAAATTCTAGCTACGAATTTCGGATTTATATTTTGGGTTTTCAGTGCTGACGAAGAAATTCGTATTCTATTTAAAGTTTGATCAGCATATATGAGAAAAGTTACCATTCTTTTTCCTTTTCAAAACTTCAAAGCTCATACGATTCGTCCCATAACTTCCTGCGTTTTTAATATAATTCGATTTCAGCGTTTATTTATAATTTCCACTTCCGGAATAAATCTGTTTATGCGCATGTCCCAAACCTCATGACATAGCCTAATTATAGACTAAAAAACTTATTTTTTCAATATTCTAGTTATTTCCTTGTATTTTTCATATGATACACATCTATTGCAGTTTTGAAACAAAATACGCCCCCCAGCAATAAAAATGAAAAGAAATTTGTCCTTGGCCAACCCCTTAATGCTTTATCTGATATTCTGTATACAATTGGATAAGGCAAAATATTCACTTTCATCCCAGGTTGATATCCAGTGTCTGAAGATAAATAAGACGGAACTAAATTTGCTTTGAATGAAAAAAGCTGTAAATAAGTATTGTTCCAAGAAAAATGTTTTATTCAAATTTTGGCTTGAGATAAAACAATGTCACTTTAATTTACTTTACCCAAAAATTAATTATTTATACTGGTAGGAGAACATCAGTATAGAATGTTAATATTTGGTTCCATACGTTTAAATTATGCTTTAAATTATCCAAAAACTGTTAATCTGAATTATCTAAGATATAAATAACATTTGCTTGATGTTAACCCACTTAAAGTAGGTTATATGACTGACATATTCAGTTCGTATATACTTTAGAGCAGCGTATATTAACAAAGGAGCCAATGGGGGAGGGGGGGGGGGGGTTGGTGATCGACATCGTACTACGATTTAATGATAATAGGCATTAATAGGTGGGGACCCATAAAGGCACATTTTTACGTTCTCCAATTTTTTTTTACAATTAAAACAAATGGTCCTAATTAATTTTCAAATCGAATTCGAGATTTATCATCCACAAAACAGAATGTTATTTAAAAAGGAAAATAAACACTTTCTCACTAACCTAAAATCATATTTGCTCTTATCAATGGATTTTTTAAGTCAAATATTTGACGAAAAACTTTTTTACTTAATCTATAGCAAATATGACCGCAATATAAGGTTCAGTGACCGATAGAACCAGGAAAAATATTTTTTATATTTCTTAACTGCTGTCAAATATTAAGACTCTTTTGGACATTAAGGAGATTACAGTTACAATAAATTATCATTAGTTTTTATTTAATTACAATTATAAGTCACTTCATCAAGATTTTTAAATTATCGCCTGTCGTGCCTAGAAGATATTTCTGATATTTTTGACCTTCTGATATAATTGTCAAATACCCTGGTAAACTACCCTTAGTGGGGTCAAGCAGAGCAGTGTAGGTTCAATCACACCCTGATCCTCCTCATCTACATGCTCTTGTGTATCCCCCCCCTTTGAAGACAGCTTAGCACTTTTTTTTGTAATTCTCTCATAAGCATATAAATGTCACACAAACTTTATGGAATGACGAAAAGAAGGGGCTTCAATTTGAGGGAGGTCTTTGCCCTCTTAGTTTCTGAAAAAGGTTTTTGAGTGGGTATTTTTATTCAAAACGCCTTTTTGGTATTTTCATCTAAAAGCGACAAATTTTCCTCTCCTAGATCCGAAAAATACACCCCTTTCCCCCACTGTTTCGTGAAGTGACTTCACTGACAGCAATGACATATTTGGGTTGTGACAACTGATATCGCGTCCTCCATAAAATTGTCATCCCCCCAATTTCATACGTATAGGTGCCTCTTTGCAAGGGCGGATCCAGGAGGTGGTATAAGGTGCACTCGTCCCCCTAAAAGGTAAAAAACCACTACTTTCAGAGTTAGAGAGCTGGGAAGCCAAATTTTATCGGTATTAAACATATTAGGTTGATCCGAGCTTAAAATTTTAAACAAACAGAAAGTTTTCTCTTACTATTAAAGTGTAAGTGCAGCACTGTAAATAAAGTGTAAGTGCAGCAATGCAGCATGGCTCAAAGTCGACTTAGGAACCACTGCTGTTGAAGAATTACTATTAAAGTGTCGTTATAGAGTTGAAATGAGTAACCAAGGATGGCTACTGGCTTCATTCAAATAACTGAACCTTTGTAGGGTTTCAGCCATCAGCCATCCCTAGAAGGCTCTACTTACTTGGCAGAAAATAGTACTGTGTAAATTATTCATGTATTTTAGTTAGGTGTCTCCTCTAACTTTTTTCCCCTTCTTCTTTATTTTCCGTTTTCTTCTTTATTTTTGAGGTGTTTTGTAAAAAAATCAAATTGGATTTTGATTTCTGAATTTGAATTTCAAATTCAATAAATTCTGTGTCTCGCCTCATCTTTTTATCAATTGTTTATTTTCCTATGTATGACTGAAATGCTTTTTCAGTCATACATAGATAAATTACATGATCATTTCTCCCAACTGTGTTAGAATCTGTTGCAGAATCGTAAATACAAATGACACATAAGTGTGCAAGTCTAATAGTTAGAAAATGCTATGAGTGATAAAAGAAGAAAGCTTTAGGGTTTCGAAAGGAAGTTATAAATTAAATTGTGTGGTACAAAAGTGGATTTGCCGATTGGCCAGCATAATTACGCCAGTTCATTTTATGATAAAGACATTTAACGCCAAATTTACCTAATTCAAAGTATCAAGCACATAAAAGTTTTTGCCCCGGGACCGTCTCAATCGCGAATTTTGGCTGTTTCAAAATTATGAAGTTGTAGGGCAATGCCACATTATCACCAGTGTTACCACATTGGGCCATAAAAATAAGTAAGCACAACTAATTAGTTTAATATAATTAAATTAATTAGTTAATTCGGCTGTAAAAATTTAAACATTAACAATCTGTTGATGCCCAAAGACTTAAAGAAAACCACTACTACTTTATTGGTAGTAGTGACTTTATTGGTTGAATAAAATGATTGATTGATCATAGAGTGATCCACGGGGAATAAATTGATTGCTTGTTAGTCCCCTGCTTAGTTTTTGATTTTTGGATTTTTTTCTTGCTTCTTTATTTTTATGTGGATCATGTATATGATTTTTTTTTTATTTATTGATTTTTTTTTTCTTTCTTGTGTTGAGTCTCTTAAAGGTGCGAATGTAGGATGTTGAAAATGTTTTTTTTTTTTATGTATTTGTTTCATTTTTGCTTCTCCCCTGTTGTTTTCCTGGCCATAGAGCCTTACGGGGGAGTTTATATTGAAGTGTATTTTGTTGAGTTTATTGATTGAATAAATTGATTGATTGATACTAACAACTCACTGCAGCACCAAGCCGCCTGAGGCCAATACATTTACACACACTCCTCCTTCATCCCAGTCTATTTAAAGCCTTCCTCTCTACACCCTCCCAAGAAGTCCAGCTTTCCCTTAAATCCTTACGACCTCCTCCCACCCAATTCGGGGACAACTTGATTTTCGTTTGGCCCTAGATGCCTGGTCGAAAAGGACGATATTTGGCAATCCTTCATCCGCAGAGCTTGTCATTGACATCTCAACCTTTCTCTCATTATAGCCATAGAAAGCGGGATAGAACCACTCTTTTCGTACATCCTACTGTTTGAAATACGGTCAGTCAGACGGGTACTCAAAAGAATCCGTAGATAATACCTCTAGAAAACATCTAACAAATCCTTTCCTGTCTTTCAGCGCGAACATATATATATATATATATATATATATATATATATATATATATATATATATATATATATATATATATATATATATATATATATAATATATATATATATGTTTTGTTAATGATAATGAAATAAAATAGGATGAATATAAAATTAAGTTTTTGTGAACCCATTGGGCGGAAACGATGATCCTGGCACTACTCACCCTGTTGGCTATTCCTTTAACATAATAAGGAACAGCATGCTTGAGTACATAATATCTTACACAACTAGTTTTTTTTTTTGAACAAAGCAAAAGTTGAATGACCGCAGTATAGCCGGGGGGCATTTAAGAGAAGTAGTTTTTGGGTCACTAAACCCTGCAATACATAACAAACGAATTAGCTGTAAAGCCTTTTTAATACTTAGGGTCTTTAAATAATATTGAACTTCTTTATTTTCATGATCAATAGCTAAATGCGTTGTTAGGTGTCAACATACGTGGCAGTTTTCACAGTGTTAATAACCTCATCAAGAATTCTAAAGTGAAAATATTTGAATGAAGTTTAAATATTTTGAATATTAAAGTGTAAATATTTGAATGAAGCTTCGTCTTTTAATTGATAATCTCATTACAAAATACTATCATTGCATAATGTATTAAATGATATACTATCTTTTAATTTAACCTAGTATGGATTTACGAATAATGTTAATAGAAAGGTGCATGGTTACATCTAGGTTATGTCACATTATATCCTATAAGAGGGATGATTTTATTCTAGTTTTGTAGTCGGAGTTGCACATTCTTGTCATAAGCGTATATTTTTACCCTCCTTAAGGCTGCTTTCAGTTTTGCTTATATTCCTCTTTTATATATGGAGGAGGAAAAATTCAGGGAGGAGCTTAGTTGATTAGCCCTGCCAGTCAAGTAAAAAGAACAATCAATATTGAGCCCTTGATTACCTTTAGTTGTCTAACATCAACTCCATTTACCACAATAGTTTTAGTGCTTAAAACTATTTTTGCCTACAGATCCTGCACCAACAGCCGTTATATATTTGCCCCCCTCCAATAGGAGGGGGCAATCCCTTAATGTCGCTATCCCATAATGTCGGTAATATTATCTTATGAACCTGAGTTTGATCATTATGCAGTCTAGTTTTCATAAGTAAGGCAAACGTTGCTAAACGTACACCATTTCTTTCTGCATCTAATCACTCATGATTTTTTACTTTTACTTTTAGAGTGCATTGACTTCAAAGTTTTGTGCGAGATGGGTGACCCGAAAACAGAGTGAATGACCGGAATTTGGGTTGCGTATAGCAGAACATACACAGATATTTCGAGAATAGTACGCTTGTTTAACATGAGTTTTTTTTATTGTAGTAACTGAGGTTGCACAAAAGCAATCGAGGGACTTCCCATTCCAACATCTGCTGTACACCATTCTCCGTAGTGACTACCCTTAAGAAAAAAAAAAATCATTGCTCTGCTTATTCGGTCGTCCAAAATCATAACACCTTCTCTGTAATTTAAATACGCCACAGGATGGGGGTGATCACGAGTTAGATTTTTTGAAGGGGTCTGATGTTCGTTTTCGGGCCGAGTCCCCGTCTCTCGCCGGTACTTGTTAAGAATCCAGTAAACACGCGAAGAACCGCATCTAGAATCTAATGGATTCCTCATGAAATACAGGTTTCCGCTGCCTTGTGAGTTATTGCTCACTCTGTGAAAAATGTTTAAACTTCAGTTTTTTGGGGTTGAAGAGGCGAAGCAAGGTACCTAGTTTAGGTTAGGTTACGTATTTAATACATGCTACGCTTCACCCCCACCCCCTAATGTGTAAATATATAGCCCAAATTTGTTAATAAACTATTCTATTTTTATCATACGTTGTTTTATTTCATTAACATTAACGAATCTTCACTTATCGCGTGTTTACTGGATTCGCAACAAGTAGGCCTACCCTCTTTTCCATTTTGATATTTTTTTTGCATTTTCTTTTCTGGGAGAGTTCTAAGACGAATTTATCCCCTAGTTCTCCTTCTGTACCGTATAGTTGTTTTTTATAACACCCCATCGCATGATCTTGTTTTGTTCTGTGTAGACGTATATGTTTTTATTTTGCACTGAGAATCATTTCGTTAAAACGTGAAACATTAATTTTTACTCAGTGGGGGCGGGGTTCTTGAGACCATATTTTTACAAACAAGATTTAACATTTCTGACATCTTAGAGAATAATTAGTGAGTAGGCCTAAACCTTGCTCATCACCAGCTTTTCACACATTGTCAATTCTTATCGAATTTCTACCGAAATTAGATGGAATTGCTATAAATTAAGTAATTAATTAATACCATGAATTGGATGGAATTACTTATCTAATTAGATTACTTGAAATCATACTATTCAGTCTCATTTTTGCTCACAATAGTTGATTAAAATCTAATTTTCAGGGATTCTTCCGAAGAAGCATTCAACAGAAAATTCAATATCGTCCTTGTACCAAAAATCAACAATGCTCAATTTTAAGAATAAATAGGAACAGATGTCAATATTGTCGGCTCAAGAAATGCATAGCTGTTGGAATGAGCAGAGACGGTAGGTTTTTTTGTCTTTTTTTTTAGAGAAAACTGCATAGAACATTTAATTTTGGCATTACTTGCTGACGCATCTTGCCAGCTCCGCCACCTAATGCACATCCCAGAGTGCCACTGTTCTAATAAAGCGTTCCACAGGTCTGTCAAACCACGCCTCTACCTACTGTGGCTCCCATCACCTGTTGTAAATAATTTTAAAGTAAACAGTCCTTGAGTTGTCAAAAAAAAAAGAATATTTTCAGGACAATTATTACAAAACACTAGTAAGTGCATAGACTAGCACCATTTCATCTTTATTAATGACAGCGATTTATTAAAAAATTAAAGTTAAGTGACAAGTTCACATGCAGGAAGTACATTTTATTAGAAATAAAAAACATTATTAATATTAAAAAAAATACTTTTTCGCATACTGACCAATGGTTTGCGTTGTGCAGGTACCGATCTCCTGATTCAATGCCATTGGCAAGTGAGTACAATGCTTGGTTGAGGGATTGATGTTTTTGATATAGTTCAATAGTATTAATATAGTTCAGTATAATAAATATAGAAATAATTTTTTTATTAATATTGCCCATCCTCCCGATCTTTTTATTACCCCCCCCCTCCTCTTCCTGAAAAGATCCTGGATAGGCACCTGCTCCACCGACACCAATCAATGTTTTCTGTTGGGGGGGGGGGGTTAAATGGCTCTCTTTCTCGGCAGCAGAGAATAACTTTCTTTTTGCAAAATTTAGAATCTGTCTAGTTTTTTAGTACAAATTTTTATACATTTTAGGGTTTTTTGGGGGCTTGGATTTTTTAGTTAGAATTTGTATCAACTTTAAAAAAGTTCTAGTTTAACTAGTTCCCTCTACATTTCGTAGGGTTTTTCTTACCAACCAAGCATAACTAATCAAACTTTCTTATAATAGAATAATTGTTAAATCGTTTCCTTTATGGTGACCGTCGGGGTCTATACACCTCCAACTTTAATGAAGTCGAGAATTAAAATCTTCAACTCTAATCTATCTCAGCTTTGATAAAAGTTAGTGGCAGATAAGTGCACTAGTTCCATATTTCTAAAGGTTTGTCTTCTCACCTGAGCATTAAGGCTCCTTGCTAATCAAGTTTTCGGTCGGAAGTTTTCTGCCCTAGTTTTGTTCCAAAGTTTATTAACCTAGGCAAGCGAGTTAAACCCTTTGTCTTAGCATCCTTATTGCATATATGGAAGTTAGTTCCTCCCCGCGCCGGCTCGAATTCACCGAAGCAAAGAAGTACCGGTTATTTTGGTGGTTCAACGAACCCAACGGATGACGTTTTTTTAGCATTAACTTATAAGTGACCCAAATTTTTGTCCGGCAACCGAGCCCATAGGTTAATTGTTAAAACATTCGCTTTTTGGTGACCGTTGTGTTAAGATGCCTCATTGTGTTGAATATCCTAGACTGGACTTAACTCATTTAATGGATAAAAAGGGCCAACTCACTTGGTCTAGGAAAGCTAAACTATATATGGATGGAAAGAAATTCAAGTCTCCAGGTATATTTTGTCTCAATTTTGGATGGGGTTTTTTTTTTAATAACGAATTTTAGCATATTTAAAAAATGATGTTTTTAATTGCGGTGTTTTTTTAAAACAAAAAAAAACGATATAATATATATATATATATATATATATATATATATATATATATATATATATATATATATATATATATATATATATATATATATATATATATATATATATATATATATATATATATATATATATATATATATATATATATATATATATATATATATATATATATATATATAAATATATATATATATATATATATATCTATGTGTGTATCCAGAGGGTTTACGGGGTTTGAACCTCCCCCCCCCCGCCAAATTTTCGCCTGACTCGTAAAAACGTAACAAAAATGCATATAAACAAATTTTTGATGCATTTTTTATTGTAACCCCCACCAGGGTTACCTGCAAAACGATAGCAAATGCTATGTTTTAAACAAAAATAAATAAAATGAGATGCCAAGTATATTCGGTAGTTTCACCAATCGCTACATTATCATGAACAGTCGTAGATGGTGAATTTCACGGAAACTGGTTACTTGATTTTATACAGTCATACTGTTAGCGCGTTAGTTGCGCCCAAAAAGAGCTCAACCCCACAAACCATTCGCTTCCAAAAGTGCACTTTTTTCAACATTGGTACAGGTAAAACCACGGAACTTCATTTGCCTATTGACTACATTGATACATTTTAATTCGAATCAATTTATTTCAAAATATTTTGTATGAAGGATTATTTTTATAAAAATAATACCGAGTTAGTTTATATGCTTTTTCTTTGATGCGCGAATATAAATAGGCTATATGTAAAAGGGTCATGGGCGCCCATAAGGGGGGCCAGGAGGGGGCACCAGCCCCCTCCTGGCTGAATGATCCTGCCTTATTTTTTATATTTTTGTTTTGACGTTTCTATTATATAGCATTAAAAGTGCCAATTAGACCAGGTAAGCCCCCCCTGGCATTCAGCTTTTGGGCGCTCATGAAAAGGGTAAAGAATACGGCACTGAACTTTGCAGTCCCTACAGGCGGTGCTGATTTACATTTCATGGCACTTTAGCAAGGAAGATCAATCGAGAACTTGGGGGCTAGTCATCCTGTGCTTTTGTACAAAATTTACCTTTCCCCAAGAGTCACGCCAAATTCTAGATATAGAAATGGTGTTGGGTCTCTTACTTTCAGTTAGAAGACAGTTTAAGAAAAGCGTACTAAGGGCACTGGAAGAGGGAATAATTTTTCCAAAGTCACCTATCTAGATCGTTTTGGTACTTATTAAGAATCCGGTAAACACGCGAGAAGTGAAGTTTCGTTAATGCTAATGAAATAAAACAAAATAGGACGAAAATATAATAGTTTATGAACAAATTTGGGTTATATATTTGCACAATAAGGGGGGGGGGGTGGTAAAGCATAGCATATATTAAATACGTAACCTAACCTAGGTACATTTTTGTTGCCCCTTAAACCCTAAAAAACTAAAGTTTAAATATCCGTCACAGTGAGCAATACCTCACTAGGCAGCGGAAACCTGTTTTTCATTAGGATCTTTGACATTCTATATGCAGTTCTTCTCGCGTGTTTATCGGATTCTTAACAAGTACCATCGTTTTTGCACACTGAAAAATGTTAGTATGCTAATTCTCAAAAAAATTAGCGCCGTTTTTGAAGAAATATATATACAATTGTTGCTCGTTTCAAGATATATTCTGAGGTTAGAAGAGAGCTTCGACCTCCAATTGATTTCATCCACTTTTCTAAGGAAGAAAATGTTCTGTGTCATTTTAGTCTCGGAAATTGAAATACAACTGATGACGTTAAACAATTCCGGAAAGGTCAGCGCTCCGAAAGTCACTGCTCTCTTGGAGGGCGTTGCCCTAGGGCAGTATTCTCCTGGAACTGCCGCAGGCAATAAGTAAAAAATGTGCGATGAAAATTGTGGATCTATTTTGGAACGGATATTATCGGGTGGATTGTATGAGCCTCCCTTCTTAGAAAAAAGAATTGGTAATAATTATTGCATGTTTTTGGATAGCGTATTTAGCTTCCGAGAGTCCATCCACTTTTGTATTAACCTGGAATCATGAGTGTCGTTGTAGTGACCCCCCCCCCCCAAAAAAAAAGATCTAGAACTGGAAGAGTTAAACAATAAACATATACAAAATACGGAAAACCTAGGCCTATTTCGTCTTGGTTGTTGACAAAACTGAATCTTGGTTCACCTACCCCCTTGTAAAAGGGGCTAGGTGAACCCCTACCCCCATGAATATAGATTCATTATGACTTTATATGTATACAAATTCAATTATATTCATTCCATGAATATAAATGTATATCGGGCATGGAATTGGGGATGATTTTAATCCACTCCCCCAAATAAAAAAGTATGGTACTTGTGCATTATATGGTACACACGAAAGAAGTGCAGTTTGGTTAATGCTAATGAAATATAATAAAATAGGATGAATATATAATAGTTCAGAAACAAATTTGGGCTATATATTTGAACATTAGGGGGGAAGGTGGGAGGGGTAAAGCATAGCATATATCAGATACGTAACCTAACCTAGGTACCTTTTTCCCCCCTAAACCCCAAGAAACAATCGTTTAAATATTGTAAATTCATTGAGAAACCACGCTTTGCAATCATTTATCTCTTGCAAATAGCCGTTTGACGGGTTTCGTGTCTTGTTTTCTTGATACAGTCTATAGCGGTATGTACCATATAGTGCACAAGTACCAAAAGTATTGTACTTAGCAAGTTTAAATAGTGGAAGTGGAGCAAATTTATCTTAGAAACCAGTTTGTAATATTTACTATCATAGGTGCCAGCACAAGTTCCCTAGGGTGGGTTTCAAGGCCGCAAAGATTTACGTGGGAAGGGGGGCTTTAGCATTAAAACTTCCTGTCATAGGAGGCACCATTTTTTCTGAATCTTACAGATTTTGTATATTCTGTGTCTTCTAGAGCCGTCCCCGCCATTGTTTACCTCATTGATGATTTTGCATTCCAGAAGAATATCTATTTAGTCCAAACACTGTTTACCAGTTTTAATTTTTATTATTAATATGTTTTTATTTTTGTAATTTTTTTTTTTTATCGAGCAGACGTGGGTCCAATTACAATTGTCGAAAAGCGTGTGGTACTGAGCAAGAAAACATAGCTTTGAACAAATGCTGATGTATGCCTAGATATATTAATTAAAATCTATATTTTAACCTTTATATATGATGCATATCATTGTGAAAACATAATTTGTTTTTATTAGAATATTTTGTTATATTTTGCTATTTTTTTAGCTGTTCGATTCGGGCGTGTTCCAAAAAGAGAAAAAGCCAAAATTTTGGCGGCGATGCAATCTGTGAGTGCACGCTCCACAGAACGCGCACTCACTGCTGAACTCGATGATGAAGAAAGGTTTGTCAACAGTGTTGTCAGGGCTCATCTTGAAACATCCGAGTTCACCCGCGATACCATTGAGACAATGTCTACAACTGCCCGCCAAAGAGAGGACTACGCCAGTGAAGCCACTATATTTGTAAGTTAATTACGTCCGATTAGTCAACTTATTGCTGACTAAATATAGCTTAATTTTGTCTATAATTAAGCTGTTTTGAATACGTAGCTGTTTTGTTGAACTGGGTAAGGATAAATGATAAAAATCTTAGAGCCATTGCTGGCGCCGAGGGCGACTTTTCAGCATTTTTATTGGAGGGGGCAAGAGGGGTCCATATCTGGATGGTCAAGGGGTATGGGGTATATAATAGTTTCTTTCTATACATTATTGGGGGGGAGTCAACTGCCCCCCCACAAACGACGCGCCTGGGTGGCGCGTAGGGCGTCCAAATCTCCGTTTCAGTTGCCGGTCCTGTTTTACGGGGGCATGTGTCGTTGCTGACTTGATACTTAATTTCAGCTGAAGGCTTACTTGATTCAGTTCAAATTTACAGGGGGAGTGGTCTTTGGACGGATCTTTACCTTATGGGATGCCCCTCTTCCATCACTACGCAGGTAAACATGTGAATGCAGTTATGTACGTGGAAAAGGGGGAGGGGTATCAAATCGTATTTTTCCGACTCTTTTTTTTCCTCTTATATTTTACATTTATCTCTTCCCTCTCTTGTTTATATATTTTTTCCCTCTCTTATTTTCCTTTATATTTTTCCCTCCCTTTTTAAAATAAAGCAGTCTAAAACAAGATAAAAACTAACTAAATGAAGAATTAAGACAGGTTGACATTTCATTTGTGCGATAGGACTCCTTTTCCAAAACGCTTGTGGAATTTTTGAAAACTAAGGTATGGCCATTACCACTTCTTTTCTCTTAGCTACATCCAGGTAGGGATATGATTCCAGAAAATTAACAGTTTTCTGATGTAAAATTAGGTTGAAAATAAGCTGTCGAACCTAACCTTTCTGTTCTTTTTTTTTATACACTTTTATAAAAAAAAGCCAGTCCTTGGCAAAAACATGGTTGAATCAGACTTTCCTCCAAATTAATTGAAACAGAAAATCATCGATGTTGCGAATGTCCAGCCTGATCTTCTTCTGACGTTTTGCAAATGAACCAGGAAGCAAATGAATAAAATTGGGAAAACATTTTTGAAACAGATCATCCGAAGGTGAGGACTCTTAATTGACGTTCTGTCTAGATAGGATATGCAACATAATCCAAATTTTGATCAGGTCTTCATCTTATCACTGCATAATTTGCACACGTACTTCATTTCAATTTTAAATCCATCTCCTTTTCGCATATTTTTTCCCATAATTAATTTTGACTTCAAAAGACCGGCGCAAATAGTTCACATTTAAATCCAAGGCCAATGGCCGCCAAGGACATTTCCATGACGTCAATAGAAGATTAATAGTGCTACGGAGAAAATGCCTTTCTTAATAGAAAAAAGACCGTTCCGTAAATGTAGGCCACGAGATTAGACAAAGTTTATAGTTCATTTGTTGGGCAATAACTTTGCGGCCTGGATAAACACCAATTTTTTCTAAGAACTAATTAGTGATTAAGTTGGAAGAAATTACATTCACAAAAACAAAATGCTTTTGATCGAACGGGAAAAGCAAAAAGGAATCTAATCATAGCTTAAATGTAATTTACATATAAACATTTACAGGACCGTATCCAGGGATATATAAATATATATATATATATATATATATATATATATATATATATATATATATATATATATATATATATATATATATATATATATATATATATATATATATATATATATATATATATATATATATATATATATATATATATATATATATATATATATATAATTTTTTGAAAAATTTTTTATCCGTAAAATAAGTTAGTTTCAATAATCAAAGCATTTTAATGTTTTTTTTTGTAATCGTATAGCATTTAATCTGTTATATGAAACAAAAGTATAATTTTACAGGACTGCGGGGGAATGGAGAAGAGGGGTTAATCGTTCGAAAATATTTACGTCTAAATATCGCCTCTCCATTTTGGATTGCTTATCAAGCTCCCTTCTGATAATTCTTAACGGAATTACTTTCATATTACAGCTTTTTTTACTCGTCATGTAATTTACAATACTAAAACAATTAAATTTGAAATCTCATCACTTTCGTTTTTCTTGAATATAAGCTTTCCATATTTTTCTAATTAATTCCGTCCTATTTTCGTTATTTTTCCTGACTTTCTAGCTCAAAGAACTTCCTGACATTTGCCCTACTTTCTAGTTCTGCTAAGGTTGCCGTATTCCTATTCCCTTATCTAGGAAAAAAAACCGGGACACTTGGGAACGTGATATGAAAAGGAATCACATGGATGTGGATCAATATTAAAATAGAAGGGCAGTTCACGCTTTGTGTGTACGTTCCACGTTTCACCAAAACGTGAAATAGGCATTGTTAGAAAAGAGATTTTAAGCATGGTTTTATTGGGCAGAGTGGTTTAGCCGAGCTTTTCTTATTAAACAAAAGTTATTTAGATGGAATAAATATGCTCCTTATGTCACAGGTAAGATCAATCAGTCTAGTGAGAGAAAATTTACATAAAATTGGTGACATTTTCTATTGAGGTGTTTATTTTTTTGGGGTTCAGTTAAATATATTTTAGAACTCAGTTCCGTGTAATAAAGCCTTAGGAAGACACCTGACTTATTCAAACCTCCATTCGCAAGCATGTGTACCTGGGGGTGGAAGGCTATGGCCCGTGTCTCTCGATATGCCAAGGTTTTCGTGATTTTTCCTATGATTTCTTGATTGATCTGTTTTATGTGTTTTTTGAAGGGCTAGCACGATCCCCAGGCAAAGTGGCCTTTTCCCTACTCTGACTGGGCTTTTGAAAATCTGCTTAGTCCTAATAAAACAGAAAAAAAGTTTTCCCAGCTTGTTAGTGAAATGATGGTGCTTATAAAATCGGTTCTCTTTTAGGGATGTCCACTGAACCCAGAGCCCCGAAACCCAGCACAACCCTGCTCAGAACGATTCTCAGCAGCCATACGAGCTGTTGTAGAGTTTGCAAAGAGGATACCAGGTCTTTCTTATTTAAGTACCGACGACCAGATGACCTTACTAAAAGCTGGAGTCTTCGAAGTGCTCCTTGTTCGAATGGCAGCCATGTTCAGTTCAGAGGTAAGTTCGACTAAAAAATTCACATTTCTCTAGTATAATTGCAACTTGTGACTATTTGGGGTTAATATTAAATATATACAAACTGGCATATACACAAGGTGGGTGAAATAAGTTTTCGGGCAATGATCTTTTTCCAAAGGAAGGGGGGGGGGGGGGGTGATCTGAACGTAAAAAGCGTTTCAAATATTTTAGCATAATATTAGAAGTTTCCAATATTTATACATTTGCAGTTTCGTAATAATGGTAGGTGATAATAAGCTTACCTAAGCTATGGATGTCAGGTCTTGAATTTGTTTAAACGATAATTTCGATGGGACCTGTGCCCATCATCATCATTCGAATTTGAACCTGATTTATCATTTGAATTTGAACCTGATGATGACAGGCACAGGTCCCATCGAAATTATCGTTTAAACAAATTCAAAACCTGACATCCATAGCTTAGGTACAGTAGCATCGTGGCAAGGGGGGGGGCAGTTACACCCCCAGTAATGTGGAGAAAGAAAATATTATATAGCCCATACTCCTTGAATATCCGGAAGTAGACCCCTCTTGCCCCCCCCCCCCCCCAATGTAAATGTTGTAGATTTGCCCTTGGTTAGGTAAGCTTATTACCATCCACGATTATTGTGTATAAGAGTCAGGTTGACCTCAGAGAATATATTTGCAGTCTCGGGGGGAGGGGTATGTCTGGATGCCCGGTCAGCTCTCCCCCTTCCCTGCAGATGGCTATGTATCATAGGAGAAAAACCCACTATAGGAACAAGTTGTTCTTGATTATGTTTAAAAAAAAAACAGGGTTTCAACAAGCTATCATTAAATCATATTCTTAAGCTGTCATTAAAATAACGGCTGAATTTAATGCACTTATCCCGCTGTGGCATAAGTGCCCAATAAAAATTAAATATTGTATTGGCTTAAATTCTACATTTAATTACAGATAGAAATGTAACGGTTGCCACTCATTTGCATGCAGTTTTATATGTAATTTAATTTTCATTAAAACATTTTACGATTTAAATTACGAGGATCTTATTAAATGCCAAGTTATTTTCTAGTCCTTTTTTTTTATAATATCCTGTTTTTAAGCTCGGTATAATAACAATTATCTCGGTATTGTCGCCGTTATATTTTATGAGGCTCTTGAACTTGTACGGAATACTTTAGCAGAGTAGATAATTTAATTTTAGTCAGTTATAGAATTAGTTGCATTCTTCGTGTACTGTAAGCTCAAGTTTAAAATATATTTTATTTCAAGGTAAATGTTTCTATCTTTTAGGATACGGAATACTTTAGCAGAGTAGATAATTTAATTTTAGTCAGTTATAGAATTAGTTGCATTCTTCGTGTACTGTAAGCTCAAGTTTAAAATATATTTTATTTCAAGGTAAATGTTTCTATCTTTTAGTTGATCTGGGTACAAAAGATTGCTGTCATTGTGTATTGAAGATTTTTTTTTCTTATTACCAGAGTGAAATTTAATACGGAGTATTTGATAATGATGTGATAATGAATATTGTGCATGCATTGTTAAGCTATAATTTACAATACAAAGTCTTTATCTCAAAATGATTAAGACACTTCTTGTTTTTTTTTTAATATTTTGTAACTGCTTTTCAAAAATACAGAAACATATGGAGTTAGGAATTTTTGAAGAAGAAGAAGTTGTGAGCTTTCGACGTTTCGAGCGTCGAAAGGTCGAAACGTCGACCAAGATCTTGTCGCGAAAGCTCGAAACGTCGTTTTGACGTTTCAAGATCTTGTCGCGAAATGTAGATACAGATCCTCTTTGTGCCAGCAAAGATTTGTTGGGTTTACCAAAAAATCAATTTTTTTTGCCACCTTATAAGATTTATAACGTGCAACATACCGGCTTTTGAGTTACCCCAGTGAAATATATGTCAAGTATAGTGTAAATTATGTTAAACTGCGCTGTGGTATAGATGAATATTAAAGAAAAAGTTGAGTCACACTATAGCGTTATATAAGTATGCTGTAAAGTAAAATATAGTGCACTAAAGTATAGTAGATAGTATGCATATAAAGCATAGTATTTATTATGAAGCATGCATTATTAGAAGCGTTGGTATACTTACTCATTATATGGGCCTTTACAAGGAAACCAGTCATGAAAAACCCGCCAGATGGGTTAATTCAAGAGACCGCTATAGAGTAATGCAATGCAAAGCGTGGTTTTCATTGCGTTTTCGATATTTAAACTGTTGTTTTTTGGGGTTTAGGGGGGGGGAGGTACCTAGGTTAGGTTACGTATTTAATACATGCTATGCTGATACAGATCAATAATTTTGTTCATAAACCATTATAACCGGGTATATGTCTCTGGTTAGGTTACGTATTTAATATATGGTATGCTTAAAAATTTGGGCTGCTTTTTTATTCTGGATATCTCACCTCTTCACTTCATCAAAATTTATTGGCGATTTCTAAGAACGGCCATGGGTATAGGTAGAGGACACTGCTCCTCGTAGAAAACTCGTCACTTCCATGATCCCTAAATGTAAGCGAATTTCTAACAGGAAATGGCAATTCCCCTCCAAACTTCCTCCAAAAAAAACTATCTACGCTCATAGTTTATTATTGACGAATAATGAGCAATAACTGACATTTTGACAATTTGTATCGTTTGATTGCAATCACTTGAAGCTAATGTTATTAAACTCATCGACAGGGGTCTAATAGCGGATGCACTATTTAGCAAAACTGATTAAGCAGCAGTTGACATTTAAATCAAAAAAGTAATTTAGGCTCTTTGCATGTCTACATAGGCTTCTTTTTTGCAGACCAACACTTTATTATGCTTAAATGGACAATTATTCCGTCGCGAGTCTGTTGGCCACAGTCCCAATGCCCGATTTTTGATGGATTCCATGTTTGATTTTGCTGAGAGGCTGAGCTGTATACGACTAACTGAACCTGAAATTGCAGTTTTCTGCGCCATTGTTGTCGTTGCTATTGGTTAGTATTTTTTTTTCTTTTATTTGGGGGGGGGGTACAAAAATCAATAAATGGCTAAGAATAAATATTTGAAATAGTAAAAATAAATTTATATATATATATATATATATATATATATATATATATATATATATATATATATATATATATATATATATATATATATTCATTCATTCAAAAACCAATGTTCTGTTGTTGTTGCTATTGGCTACTCAAATGTTCTTTTTTAGGGTAAAAAACATGTTGCTTGAAAAATATTTTGTATATTTTTAGGAGGGGGGATTACTGTATAGCTAAAACTAAACAAATTTTTATCATAGTGATTTTTTCATGTTGTATGCAATAATTTTGTTTTTTTTTCGTACTTATAATTTTTTTTCTCTTTACTAATGAATTCAAATAAACATTGGCGAGAAATAGTTTTAGAGCTACCATATTATCATATTACTTATGTAATTTTTGACATTTGGTATTAACAACATATAAATGCCTAAACTTTATTTTGTATGGAAAGGGATATTTTTTTCAAACAGGTAATATTTGGTTTTGGCTGAAGAAACCTGTAGAAAAGGTTTTATCGTATTTTTTGAAGTGGAGTAAATCGACAGATATAATTTCCCTCCAAAAAATTTCCATCTTGGTGAATATATCAAAGACAGAACCATATAGCCTGCTGGTTTTGGTTCAAAAGGAATTAAATTCCTTTTCCTCTAGAACACTCTTGATCTGATTAATGCAATTTAAAAATCAGCAAATCACCAAACTTACCTTAGACACGCAGTATTTATTTAAGAAAAGTGCAAACGTAAAGGGAAACGACTCAAATAACCATATAATTAATGTTAAAAAAAGCTGGGTTGCCATTTGTTAGCTTCCAATGTACGCATTCATTATGTCCCAGACGCTTAATTTGCTAAAATTATTACATTCAATCAACCATGGGATTTGACAGCGCTGCAAGATAAAGCTGCTAGTGTGAATTCAAAAAATGTGCCGAAAAAGAGCAAACAAGAAGGGAAACAAACGCCTAACCATATAATTAAAGTTCAAAAAACTGGGCTTCACATTCAAATGCACGAAAGGACATATGTCCTAGAAACTTCACTTGCTACAATTACTGTAATTAACATCGGGATTTGACAGTATTGCCAGATAAGGCCTGTGAGTGTGGGCGTCACCTTATCGCAGAAATAAAACCTCAAGCGGGTCTTGTTAAGCAGTGAGCCAAATCGGGTTCTTTGACCGCGAGCTGGCAATCATTAAACCGTTGTAAATTAAATTATTAATTTCTTTGTGAGTCAATGTACTATTGGGTTTTTCGCCTATTAGATTGCGTTTGTGTTTGAACAAATTATCTAATTCTTGCAGCGCTGACATTAAGAAGGTTAAAATCGTACACACTTATTCAGTTTTTATATAAATAAAGTAATTATATTATATATATTAAATATAGTAATTTAGTATTCATAGTAATATAGTAATGTAGTAATCATTAAATATAGTAATTCGGTAGTTTGCGTGTAAACAGTCAATTCTTAATTTTTTTTTTGAGGGGGGGGGGAGGGGGGGTCGTAAAATGTTTTTCAGATGTTGGGAGAGTAAGGAAAAAGTATATTTTTAAACATGAAAATTGAACTTTACCAGTGTTTCTTGCACGGAGAATTGTCTCTCTTTTGCAACCGCATATTAGTATAGGTTTTAAGTAATAAACGAAATACTTATGAGCTGTGAAGAAAATTTTGGCAGTGAAGCTATTTATAGTGCCCGACTGGCTTCGAAAAAAAACCCTTAAGCATGGTCTTTCTATTGGGTATGAATAACGCTTTAAGTCGCGCTATTCAGAAAAAGTAAAGAATGTGTTATTTTCTTTTTATTCGCTATTGCTCAAGTGAGGAATTTATTCCTGCTAGCAAGGAACGATTCTGGTATACGTCACTCAACAGGGATGTGTGGGTTTTGGAGGCTGTGACTCAACCCCTCCCCTATCTCCGGAATCTTAAACTTACTTGAATTTCTGGACACTTCTTGTTCAAATTATCAAAACAAAATTATTATTAGTAGCCCCCCTTCCCGAAAAAGTTCCTGATGTGTCTGTCCTTGATACTACCCCTTTCAAAAAGTATTGGAATTAAAGAAATGTATGAAAAAAATAATTCTTCGAGTATATGACGAATATTTCATCATTCCTGTTGGGTCTACGTGAGCTAACGCTCGACTCGTCGAGTAATTCTAGAAATTGAATCAGTTCTCAAATAAGTGAATTCAGAGCTAATTACTAAATTAGTGACTTTGACTAGTGACTTGCGACTGTTGAGGCAAATATGGCCACGAAACTTGCATGGTTTTGTGATATGTTGGCATAATGTTTGTGCTGATACAGTTGTTAGTAGCAGCTGCGTTTTTGAAAGTACTTACTAGTTTCCGGAGCGAGTTCTAATGACTGATTTCTGTTGCAG
Source organism: Artemia sp. Qi Xiang Cuo (assembly GCF_049724085.1). Taxonomy (NCBI): domain Eukaryota; kingdom Metazoa; phylum Arthropoda; class Branchiopoda; order Anostraca; family Artemiidae; genus Artemia; species Artemia sp. Qi Xiang Cuo. Next base: position 1,785,641 of record NC_142805.1, read on the forward strand.
ATCGCCCCGGCCTGCGCAATGTTTCCCTGGTTGAGAAAATGCAAAGCAAGCTCCACACTGCTTTTGAATCGATGTTGACCCAAACACATGGCGAAAATGCCCGCACTGCTTTCAGTGAAACCTTATGCCTAATCCCAGACCTTCGTACCCTCAATTCACTCCACACAGAAAAACTTTTCTCTTATAGAAACCCTGGACAAAGCTCTTGGGTTGAAAGTACTTGGGTCGACGACCCATCGCACAGTCCAGTAGGAAGTGTTACTAGCAGTGAATCAATGTATTCAGACTTGCCGCTTTTAGCTGGTATCGCTTGTGCGCAGCGAAGAATTCGACCAGAATCCGAATCCAGCTACGCCTCCGATGAGGAAGTGTATCAACTTCAAAAATCGCCTGGTGACAGCGGTTTTGAAGATAAGGTATCCCTATCTTCTCGTTCAACCTCAGATTCATTATGCTCATCCCCAAGATATGAAGAGTGTATATACAAAGAAGATATGCCGGTGCTAAAAAGGGTATTACAAGCCCCTCCTTTGTTTGACACAAATCTATTAATGGATGAGGCTTATAAACCGCATAAGAAATTTAGAGCATCTAGACCGGAAGAACACAGGCAGAGTAACCTCGCCGCAAGTCACAGCATCCTTGCAAGAACCCTCACTGAGGGCCCTATGAAAATGACCGAAGCTCAACGTCGTGCTGACGTAATTGTATCTAACTTAATGAGGAAACCTTATGATAATGAATATAGATATGGACGACAAGGCTACTATGAGCCAACTAGTGAGTTTGCAAGTCAAGATGAAAGTCAGCCTCTTAATTTGTCTATGAAAACTGCAAGCCCAATTATGGAGCCAAAATATATACATGTCTAAGATTAAAGGGGTTTAATATAAAGGACTTCGCCGTCTCCCTAAGCCTAAGAAGCATATCTCATTAACTTTTAGCCCTGAATATTCTAGTAGGGTCGTTTACACCAGCCCGCTGTGACGTCCTCTTAAGTTTGACGTATATTCCCCCAAAAAATAGTATCCATTTTGTAATGTCCGTACACAGATAAAAGGGGATCCCCCTAGATTGATTGTAAGAAAACCACATACAAAATTAGCTTGGCTTAGAAATAGCCTTCTTCCTTTAATGAAAAAAAGAAAATAATGAGATACGTCTTTTGGACTCAGGTGGACTGTGTATTTTCATTTGCTTTTCTTTAAGTTTCTTTATACTAATCGCTGCATAATCAGTGCTAAAGATTGGATAATGCTATTTTTCAAGTACTACTAGTTGCTTTGCAATTGAATTAATTAGCAAAATCTAGTAAGAACTAATTCCAGGAACTTGAAAATTCCTTGTCCAGTCTCAATTTATGTTTGTACCTGTTTTTGTATTCATGTGTATTTTTTAAGAGTATTCCCACCTACTTTGGGCTATTATGTAATCATAGTTGGGGGAAGGTGGAGAGTGGTGTTGGTTTTCCATCTAAATCGAACATAGGCGTACCCAGGACTGGGGGGGAAGGGGGCACATGCCGGGAGAGGGTGAGCCAAGTTCCAAGTTTTATTTTTGACATTTGATATGTTCATATAATAGTCTTAAAATACGTGGAAATGGCCGAAAGGGAATGAATAAATTAAACGAAGTATTGTTTAGCTGTAATTGGGTAGGGTTACCCAAAGCTTCCCTAGTTACGTCTATGAAATCGTGTTTATATTTTTATTTACTTGTGGCTATATATACACTGAATAAAATATATTTTGCTATTTGTGATATTTTTGTTGTACAAAAAAGTAACAGTTGTCTTGTTTTTTCAAGAGTTTATTTTTGATTGATTTTTTTTTTTGCGTTTTTTTTTTTAAATTCGATTTCGCTCGGAAAAAAAGGAAAGCCCAGTGTTGGTAAGGCAATAGGCTTTGTTGATACCATTTGTTGGCCCAAAAATTCAGTTTTATATAAAGAATTTAAATAAATTGAGCAGTTATATAACTATCGTGTATGTTTTAGTGCAAGTTGTGTTCAGGAAATCAGTAGGCTACGCAGCAAAATATTTATATTCCAAAAAAGTTAAAAAGGAGTTAAAAAACAGGGAATTTTCATCAAAGTAAAATAAAAAAATAAAACAAAAGGTTAAGAAGTATTCAAAGGCAGAAGATCATCTCACAAAAAAAGACCAAGTGCCTCTCATTTTTAATGGAATGATAATACGTGTTTATCATTCTTAACTATGAATGAAGAGTCCTCGCAATAGATAACGAGTTCAACAACATTGCTTCATCTAACTAATTATTTGAAAAAAAAACTACGTTTTCGAAAGAGTTAAAGAGGCTGAGTCACAAGTTCGAACCTTAAAACATGCAGAGATTAGGTGGAACAGTTGGGGCGCTGCCGCCCCCCAAACCCCCCCCTGTTACAGCCTCTTTTTTCAAGATTTTTTAAGTTCTGTAGCCAGCGAACCTTTGGTAGTACCTACCTGAATAAAGTTATCTCAATGGCATTTTTTTTTAATCTTCAGAAAATTTAGCAAAGACAATTCAATCCGTTACAGTTGCGACTACAAACTTGTCTCACTACAAGGTATAGTTATCTATTCAGTGTAATTATGTATGATGGAAAAATAGATGAACCTGAACGTACCTGAACCTAAACTGCTTGTTTATGCTGAGCCCTTCTTCTGTTCCCTGTTTTTTCTGTTCAAAATTGTTAATTTCATCACATTATAGCTTGTTATCGGTTAGGGAAAAATCTTCTTTAAAAAATCCAGCAAACAGGCTCAGTACTGTTTCTAATCAAAGAGATGCAAGAGGATGTTCTTACGGTAAAAAATTCAAGCATACTTCGTTCGTGTTGCAAAGCATTTCTTTGCAAGGGAAAATGCGGCGGTTGAGGGGGGCGGCAGACCCTCAAAATAAAAATCTTAACAAAAGAGGCTGAAAAAGCGGGGAGTTGGGGGGCGGCAGCCCCCAACGGTACCTCCTAATCCCTGTACGTTTTAAGGTTCGAACTTGTGACTCAGCCTCTTTAACTCTTTCGAAAACGTAGTTTTTTTCAAATAATTTCTGCATGTTTTTTACAGTTTATTACTTACTTTTGCTTGACTAACTGTTAGCTGATCGTGTCAGGAGTTAAAGTTGGGGGCTGCCGCCCACAAAACCCCCCGCTTTTGAAGATTCTTGTGTTAAGGCTTTTAATTCCTGAATGCTCAAATCAAATGTACAGTAAAATTTTCTTTTTTCAACTTTTCTTCGAGCTTGCGGGTATACGGAATGTTTTCAAAACAGGGAAGACTTACCTGTAACCTGAAGGCCGACTGTGATATTCTTCTGGAGATGCCCGTTGAGCCGAAAGATTTAATAGATTGGATTTAAAAAAGAAACTTAGTTTCTTTTTTAAACTTTAAATTAAAGAGATACTACTTTAAATTCAATATATAAACAATTTACTCTGGCGGGGAATCGAACCCGGGTCTTCCGCATGAGAGACAGGAATAGTGACTACTGTACTATCAGAGACTTGTTAAATTATTTTTAGTCTGTAATCTATTTTCGACGCAAGCAAATACAAAGTAAGATTTTGATTTTTGTTTTTCGACAAAAAAACTTCTGGGAAAGAGCTGGAATTTTTGGAAGCTTGCAGTCGGTCTTGTCAGGTTAAGAAGACTATTTTGATCTAATTTAAAAATGAAATACTATGCTTTTAGGAATTTCAAAATTAACATGGGCTCTTATAGGAAAACGAGGTTTTTCGTAAATGTAAATTCGGGGGATAATTTTTTCGGTCTGAAAATATCAAAAGGCCCTAACAGGTCGAATTCCGGTTATCCGGGTGAATGAGTCCTCATTCACACAGATCTATTGCCAAATGTGTCATGTAGGGGTGGCTGATTAAAAAAAATAATTTAAACAAAATTATGTGACTATATTTGGCTTTTGCACAACAGGGACGGAGTGATGAGATTGAGATGATGAGCTTCCAGGACTCAAGAAACGTGATCCTCTAAATCTCAGCCCGATCAAACAACGTTAAAGGGGGCTGTGGGGGAGGGGTCGAAACTTCCGGCCCACTTTCCCCCATGAAGATAAAGTCGGAGGGGGGGTGAAATTTTCCATGTTTCTTAGTTTGAGCTTAGGCTACAAAATGCGATCACCGCCCGTCTCTGCGACCGCTAGGACCGGAAATCGCTTAACATTGTGGTGGGTTGCCTCTTTAAAGAGGCACAAGTGTGCCTCCTTGACAGTCAATGACCTTGGACTTTCCCTTAAAAAAGGCTGGATACTTCGCTAAAGGTAATACTCTTCCGTATTAGGAAAAAATCGATGAATTTCTACCGGTGGCGGTTCTGGCCTCTCTTACGTCCGGGGCAAAATCTTAAGTAGCACCTACTCCGCTCATACCTCCAAAAAATTATCAGGCTAAATTTCAACATAAATCTCATTTTTACAAAATTTGAATGCAAAATACCACAAAAAAAACTCATAATTAATAAAATTCGGTCAACTTACTATTTTTTCAAGGAATTGTGATGAAGATGTGGGAAAAATAAAAATTTCGGATTCAATTTGCTTATGCGTACTGTCAATTGTGCCTCCTACTCTATTTTAATAAAAATAGTTACATAGGTTATAAAATGATTATAAGCGTTAAATTATTCATTTGAAAGTTTGCGCCCCTAACATTTCCACAGCCGGGGTAAGTGCCCCCCCCTCTGTCCCCCCTAAAACTGTCTCTTGACTTGTGCTTGGCGAAGGTGGTAGTAACCCTCAAAGAGAGCCTAGTAATTCTCCAGGCAAGGCCGTATCCAGGAGGAAGGAGGGTTTGAGCTTCCTCGTCTAATTGGCACTTTTAATGCTATATAATAGAAATTTCAGTACAAAAAATAAAAATAAGGCAACATCATTCAGCCAGCCCCCCCCCCCTTATGAGCGCCCATGGACGTGATACTTGTCCTCAGCAAATGTACAGGCGTTCCTCAAAATGAGTATGAGACCGGATATTTTGGAGAATCTACCAGACTTATGCTCTGTATGCTGGGTTTGCTTACTCTACCACAGACTGGAATCAGTCGCAGTAGCATATTATTTGAATTCATAAAATTCAATGCAGTCTTGTTCAAATGAAAGGGCGTATATGTAGAAGAATCTTGCTTTACATAAAATACAGCTGAGAAAACTGACGGGACGTTGCAATAGGGCGGGCAGCAACACAGTTTCTTTTTTACTGGAAATCGTATCAGTCAATTGATTTTGGGATGCTCACAAGATATCATGTGTTTTGTGCCTAAGGCAATGCAGCTAGATCAAACAGTTTGTGGTAACGAACTGTTAAGTAAGGAGCGACGCGGCTCAGTAGTAACCGAAACTCTAAAAAACGAAATTTTAATACCAATAGATATATCAAAAGAATCGGCTTATTATGCTGATCCCGAATATATAAGTTTCATTAAGTTTATTATTACCCATCAAAGACTATTAAGTGCAAAAAAATTCGAGGGCAAATAGCCCCCTCCCCCCGCCTCTTTCCCAAAATCGTCTGATTAAAATTTTGAGATACCCATTTTGTTCATCTTAGTTGAAATACCCCATGATTATGCCTTTGGATATAAAATGACCCCCTGGCCCCAGGGGAAAGGTCCTTAAGTTACAAACTTCGTCCATTGTTTACACATAGTATTTGTTATTGGAAAGTATGCATACATTTTTGGGTGGGGGGGGGGGCAAATTTTCTGCTGGGGCTTTTTCCACGGGGAATTTTCAATGGGGAAGGAAGTTTCCAGGGACTGAACTTTTCAGGGGAAATTTTACAGTAGCTGAATTTGCCATGATCTCTATACAAAATTGTTTTTTATAAATTGCTTATCTTTTCCGTCTAAATTTTACGCTTGGAGACGTTAAGGGTAATTGTACGTGGTAAATTTTCACTGGGATTGAATTGTCTAGAGGATAATTCCGTGGGCAGGGGTATTTCTCCACGGAGGCCTAGCCAGATTTCCCAGCATTACTTAAAAACCTTCAAAAATTAAATACGATCAAAAATCAACTGAAAGTAAGGAGCAACATTAAAACTTAAGACGAACAGAAATTAGTACGTATATAAATAGTTGCCCCCTCCTCAACACCTTTTCTTTACGGTAACGTTTGAATCTTGTCCCAATTCTTTAAGAAAGACCCCTGAAACGCAAGTGTCGTTTAATTAGAACAATAAGAAGTTTTTTTTTAGAAGTAGCCTACTAAAACTTTAGCGTAAAGAGTGAGGTGTTGTAGAGTGGACAACCCTCTTCATATACGTAGTAATTTCTCGTGCGCTTTAAGTTTTAATGTTGCTCCTTACTTTCAGTTGAAAAAACTTGTTTTTTTTATTTAATACCTATAAGAATCACACTATCGCGTCCATTACATGCGTTTTTAGTTTGTGTGGGCGACCTATTCAGAATTAGTTGAGTGGGTTTGCCATAACTTGTATATAGCTTAGATAAGAAATCTGAATAACTGAAAAGCTAAAAAAAATAAAAGAAAACTAAAAGGAAAGAAAACTAAAAGCTGACTCCTACTTTCACTGAAATCTTAGGAAAACCATTTAACTTCTCCTGTTTTGTGTCAGAGACAGTGGCGGATCCAGAGGGGGGGTATGGGGGTGTCCCCCCCTAGCGTAATCTAAAGTAGTGTAATTTACTTAATTAACTCAAGTGCGTTAATTAAACTTACTCCTAACGCAAGTTTATCGGATCAACCTATTTCGCGCCCCCCCTAATTTTTGTTTCGTATCTAACCTATTTTGCGCCCCCCCTAAAAAATCCTGGATCCACACCTGGTCAGAGATTTAATTGATATCTATATTCAGAGATTAATAGAAATTAATTAGAAAAGAAAAAAAGAGATTAATATTCAGATTTAATGAAACATCATTAGAAAGCGTAAATTTAGTTGTTTTTCATTGAATGGAGCAGACTTTTCTTTTAGAGTTCATTAAAGGGCAGTCCCTAAAATTTGTCTTGTATACCTGCTTGGAAAACATTAAAATTCAACTTAGAAGAAGTCTCATTGAATAATTTAACAGCTTTTGAAGTTTCCAGTTATGCTAACTTCTTTGATTGAAATCTTTGTGGACACAGGGTGCACATTATTTTTGCTAAAGGAAAACTTGCTGAAGGAGCCTTTGTCTTTGAGACTGTCAGCCGACGCTAAGACTCGCAAATTTAAATTTTCGTTATCGAACCCCCTTAAAAGCCAAAAGCATTTAAAGGTGCTAACATTCCGAGAAAACGAAATCTTTTGGCGAATGCCTAATTTCAGAATTACCTTACCTTTACAAAATGTTGGCCTTTTCAGTTACCTAAATAATAAAGAAAATGTGTTCATTATTAGGCATTTAAGATGCACCATGATTTTGAAATGCAAAAGCTCCATTTCCTAAATATTTCTTTGAGTGAGAAAAGAGGATATTACCAGCGGTGCCAATTCACAAAAATATAAGGGGGCAATTTATTTTTTAGACTTAGGCGGGTGGGGGCAATTTTGTGACTTTTTATTTTTTTTTTGATGAAAATACCCAAAAAGTATATTTCTATGAAAATACACACAAAAACTATTTTTCAAAACCTAGGGTATAAGGACTATTGGCACTCCTAGATATAATAATAAAAAAAAGAATATTTATATATATTGTTAAACAAATCAGACAAGAGAAAACGGATTGAACCAGTCGGCGACGTTGTCTAGTTTAAGAAGTTGAACTCAAAACGTGATTTATTCAAAAATGTCAGCTAATGCCTTTTGAATTACTGCTGTCTAAGAGTTTTTACCCGAATTTTTCTTTGAGACGAATTTTTCTTTGATAAAACATAGTCCAATAATATTGGGTTATATTGGGTTATATTTGAAGAAGTTGGCAAGGGTGCTTGTTAATGGGCATAGGCATGACAAAAAAAGAAACAAAACAGATAAATCATATTTCGGCCTTAAGTGGGGGTGACATCAGGCTCTTGGTGATGGCACTGGAGAACAAAATTGATTTTGCGAAACTACGGTTGCGCACCAGAGTCCAAAGGGGTAAAAGTTGTCAGCAAACGGTACTATTGCCCCCTTGTTCAGAAATCCTCTATAGACAAGCTTATATTTCAAATTATGTGTACAAAAAAAATGGTACTATTGTCTGGTGGGAGGCATTTGTGCCGAATCCTAACCCGTTACGTGGCACCACCTCCATGTTGAAGATGCGGTAATGAGGTGTATTCTGGCACTGTTCCCTGTCTAATGATGCAGGGAACTGGTTGCATAGGGCTTGTCGGGATAACCACCCGGCAAAGCTTCTTTTACCTGGTTATGATTGACAATAATAAAAAGCGTCGGACAAGATAGACCTTTTGTAAACGACCTTTAGCACATCCATCGACAATCCAAACGGACCTGTTTACGGTGGCCCATTGCTTGACCACTTCCTACATTTAGTGAGCTCGGTCAAACCGTCTATCATGGGCATCACTGAGACTAATCTCAACCGTTGACATACAGAGAAGTGAGATTGCAATACAGGGATACACACTCCTCAGGCGAGATCGTGAACATAGTAGCGTTGGTAAACACGGAGGAGGAGGAGGTGTTGCTGTTTATCTACAGAGCCATATACCATATTTATACCTAAATATACCAGATTCAGCAGGCCAATAACCTCTGTGGGTTAGGGTGACCCTCCCAAATAAGTCTGTGATTGTTGGTACCGTGTATAACCCCCCAACCTGTCAGACTACCAGCTATCTTGAAGCCTTCCTCGAATATATTCGGGGTAAGTACGCTAAGCCTGCTATTATCCTCCATAGAGACTTCAAGGTCCAACATACCGTGAGGCTTAGCAGAAAAAATACTGACAAGGAGGGTTTGTAATTGTCTGGTCCATCTCTCATACGTGCTGGAATATCTTGTCGAATTTGACACGAGTCACGACCCAACTTGTCTTGACCTCTTCCTTTCAGATTACCCTGACTCCTTTAAGGTAGAAGCTCATGGTTTCATAAGTGACCACGTTGCCGTCGTTACAAGTGGAAACCTTCGTACTCCGCTTCCAGTAAAGCATGAGTGGAGAATCTAGTTATACAGAAGAGGTGATTGGGACGGTTTGAGAAACACTCTTTGTTCTCAGCAGTGGATAGCCTTTCTCCTTGAAGGCTCAGAGAAAGCTGCAGAGAAGTACCAGCAGGCCATAGTTAACGCTGTTAAAAAATAAATCCCTTCAAAGCGGATGCAGGTGTCCAGTAAGGACAAACCTTGGTTCAATGCCCAGTGTAAGAAGGCCATCCGAGCAGAGCAAAAGGCACACAAGCGATGTCTACTTTCAAAGAGTAAAGAGGAAAGGGTTGCATTCATAAACACGCGCAAGGATACAGTTCATGCGATTCGGCAGTCCCGGGTTCGGTATAAGGAGAAATTTGCCACCAATGTTCAGCATGCTTCGGTAAAAGTTGGTGGAGAATTGTCAAGGAACCTTTACCGTCTTCCAAGGACTCTTCAGTTCCTTCTCTCAGATTAACGGGACTGTGGTACAAGATCCATATGAAAAGGCTTAAACTCTTGCTAAGGCTTTTACTGAATTTTTGAATCTGGATGAAGACGATAAAGAAGTTCGAAGTTTCTCAGACCGAACCTGTACTGTCCTGGATCGTGTGAATTTTCCTGCTCCTAAGATTCTTCGCATTTTGTGGCACCATGATGTGACTAAAGCCACAGGTACTGACAACATACCAAATGTTGTCCTCAAATCCTGCAGTGCTGAACTAGCTGAATCTTTTTCCGGATGTGATTTCACTCTGGAGCCTTCCCAGAAACATGGATATTCGCCCATGTTATACCTTCTCTAAAGTCAGATGGCGATCCAACGAGCGTGGGCTCCTATAGATCTATTAGCCTCCTCTCCTGCGTTAGCAAGTCTATGAGAGTGTCTCCAATAAAACATTTCAACAGTTCCTGGAATCAAATGACCTTCTAGGCGATTGCCAATATGGATTCTGGAGGAAAGCCTCAACATTAGACTGCCTAGCGGTCCAGCATCAGGATTGGATCGAACTTCTGGTAAAGGGGTACGACATTAGGCTATTATCATTTGACATTGCCAAGGCTTTCGACAGAGTATGGCACTGTGGCCTGCTAAAGAAACTCCATGCGTACGATGTTTGCGGATGTCTGTTAAGACTGATTGAGAGCTTTATTTCAGATCGTTCACGGCGGGCTGTCCTCGACGGGTTTATTTCCCGAAAATATTCAGTGAGAGCAGGGGTTCCCCAGGGCAGTGCATTGGGACCTATACTATTCCTTATATAATAATAATAATAATATATTGAAAAACCGTCGTATACAGGTAAATGTACAATGACAGAGTATACAAAATAGTGCGAAAAGAGGAAACAAAAAGAAAACATACTAAAAATAACATCAAAAGCAACAACTTCTTAAATAGTATACAAAATAGTACGAAAAGAGGAAACAGAAAGATAACATACTAAAAAATAACAGCAGAAACAACAAATTCTTCGAAAATAGCAGCAAGGACAACAACTTCTGAAAGGAGAAAAAAAGAAAAAAAAAGGGAAGCAAGAAGGAAAATGAAACAACCAAACTTGCCCACTCATGCTGTAAAATTGCTGGTTTTGTTTTTTGCCGGCTAATAAGTGTCTCAACAGCTAGGTTTGGGTCCGCTAGGTTGTAGCGCCGAATCAGAAAACTATTTTTTGTCCATGGTGGCAATTTTGGTAGGTACTTGGCAAAACGGAAAAATAAAGAGCGGATTTTAGACTTTTTACGGTTTGCCAATAATTTCCAGAAAGGGGTCACATATAATATATGCGGCAGAGCGGTAGCGTTGTAAATACTTGTCAGTAGTGGATGGTTAAATCTCAGAGTGGATTTAACGATCAAAGCATAGGAGCTGGAAATTCGCCGTTCAAAATGTGAGATCAGGAGGGAGCGTGTATGCTGTAATGAGGTACCTATTGACAGCCCCAGATATACTATTTTATCAACTGGTTTTACATAAACCAGTTGATAAACTGGTTTATGTAAATCATATACAAATATTATGTATAACCATATACATAAATGACATGGGAAACAACCTTACAAGCTCTCTGCGTCACTTTGCCGACGATAGCACGACCCACTCAGCCATCCCAAAACACGAAGATCCAACACAATCCTCCCTTTCCCTACAGATGGATCTTTATAAAATCAAAAAGTGGTCTAATACATGGATGATCAACTTTAATACAACGAAAACAAAGGAGCTTGTTATTATCCGATCAAAGGTACCGCGTGAACACCCCAGTTTCATTTTACAAAATGAAACTGTAAAGAGAGTTGACGAGCTTCGTCTACTGGGGATTCATTTCTCCCGCGATCTCTTGTGGAATAACCATCTTGATCGGGTGAGAACCTCCTACGCAAGAAAACTCAGAGTAGTTCTTTGCTGTAAAAACCTTCTCCCATCCAGCTTGATTATCCCACTTTACAATTCCTGTATCAGACCAACAGCTGAATATGGATGCCAGCTATATGCTGGTGTCCCGAAAACACTGTTGGCACCACTTCAAAAGATCCAGAATAGGGCTAAAAGGGCGGGCTGCTCCTCTACACATGACTCGGTCCAGCCTCTAAATCAAAGGTTTGATGTAGCGTCGATGGCTATTTTCTACAAGTACATGAATTTGCCTCCTTCAAACGAGCTCTCTCGTATTGTTCTCCCCTTTGTCAAACCGACAAGGGAGACATGAAGACACACAGCTCGGTCCAATTATCTAAAGGAGGAGACGCCAAGAACTGAGTTCTTGAGGAAGAGCTTCATCCAGCGTTGCACTTCTATCTGGAACGATTTTCCTGGGGATGTTACTCCTGCAAATCGCTCTGTTGACTCCTTCAAAAGCGTTCAACAGAAATTTAAAACCTCGAGATTTCAAAACGAGGTAATTGAATAGCGGCATATCAGATATCTTTAAGTACCTGGCGCCGTCAATATAGTAATAAAAAAAACAATAAAATAAAATAAAATTATTCCCACCAGAAGCACAAAGAAATTATAATATGAGAAATTTAGTGGCTTTCATGACTCCATAATATAATATAGTTTAATTTTTTTGGCAAGTTTGCAGAATAGTGGCTCTCCAGGAGGAGACATGCTAAAACAAAACAAAAGGTATTTTCAGATTGCTTATTGCATGCTCTTTTTTTATAGATTAAATAAAAAAAAACTGTTTTTTTAACTGAAAATAATGAGCGACATTTAAACTTAAAACAAACAGAAATTATTCCGTATATGAAAGAGGCTATGCCCTCCTCAACGCACCGCTCTTTACGCTAAAGTTTCTATTGTTTTAAATAGTAGAGTTGTGATAAAGAGTCAAACAAACGAAACAAATGAAAGAGGCGTTGAGGAGGGAAAAAATACCCCCACGGAAAATAACCCCAGAAAATAACCCCCCTCCCCGGAAAATACCCCCCCCCCGCGAAAAAGACCCCCCAGAAAATACCCCCCCCCCCCCGGATAATACCCCCCACGGAAAATTCCCCCCGCGGAAAATACGCCCCAGAAAATACCCTTCCGGAAAACACACCCCCCCTGGAAAATATTCCCCGGAAAATACCCCCCCCCCCCCGTGGAAAATAAGGCTTTCCAAATTTGTGGATTTTATTTAAATTTTATTTTTTTAATTTCCGTATTTTGAAGGAATTTTGGTACTTGTAAATTGTGCGCCACTCACTCAAGTTTACGCTGTGTAAAATTCGAGAACACATTTGTTTTTTCGTTAGTTTCTTCGTTACTTTAGAAATAAATTTGGGCTATAGATTTCACATGGTGGGGGGGGGGGGGGAGAATGGCGGGTCTGCATGCAAAATGTGTTTGGTACAATTATTCTGCATATTAAACAGACAGATAAATAAATGTTTTTTAATGTCAAATATACGGCCATGAACATAGTAAAATAACCTAGATGAAGGGCACAAATTACATAAACTTTGATTAGTGATCAAACAGTTCTTGGTAACGAACTGTAAGTAAGGAGCGACCCGGCTCAATAGTAACCGAAACTCTAAAAAACGGAATTTTGCACCAGTAGATACATCAAAAGAGTCGAATATTTATGCTGATTTCAAATATATAAGTCTTACCCATCAAAAGTTACGAGCCTGAAAAAGTTTGCCTTATTTTCGAAAAAAGGGGGAAACATCAGTAGAAAGGGGTTATTACATACGAACAGTACATAATTTATTCATGGTTTATTGATATACGAAGGGGACAGGATTTCTGAGAAACTGATTTACATAATCGAAGGGGACTAGATTTCTGAGAAATTGATTGATCTACGAAGGGGACAGGATTTCTGAGAAATTGATTTGCATAATCGGCGGGGAATTCTATCATGAGGGGATTTCATTTTTTAAATATGGCTTCTCAGGTCTTTAGGTCTGAGAGATAAATATTAATATTCCATCGAAGCCATAATAGTGTAACTAGGAACACCTTAGACTTTTTCAGAAATTAATACGAGATCAAGACAGATTGAATATATTTTACACGGGAAATGGTTTCCTGGGAATTTCAAATGTGACAGCGCAGGGATGCCGAAACAAAGGAACACGCAGGAATTACTTTTAGGGGATTATTTCGAAAAAACAATTTGATCGGTATTTTAGGAATTTTTTGGGCGAAACAGTTTGAGACATTTTAGAAGATGTTTTGGGGTGAAACTCTGTGGTCATTATAATACACAAGTTCCATTTGAACAGTGTTGTAAGGTCCCCTACCCAAACTCCAAAGGGCCCTCATCACCCCCAGGCCCCCAAAGGACCCCCTCCCCCCGGGCCCCAAAATGGCCCCCCCCCCGGGCCCCCAAATGGCACCCTTTCCCCCGGGCCCCTGAAGGGCTCCCCTCCCCGGGCCCCAAAAGAGCCCCCTCCTCCCCGGGCCCCCCATTTTTTAATACTTTTTTTGCGCACTTGAGACACAGAAGGGCCCCCAGATTTAAAAAGGCTTTATTAAATCTTTTCAGAACAAGTTCCTTTCTTAATATCCCTCTTAAACCCATTTTACAAGTTGAAGTACTCATCCTTTTTACCCATAACTTTACTTTTGAACACCCCAACACCAAGCAATACTTTTCAAAGGTTTTATTATATCTTTTCAGACATATTACATTCTCTTGATGTTTCAAAGTTCATTTTGGATTTCCTTCGTTGAACTGTAAGAGTTGGAATATTTCAGTAGTGTTTTGTCGCGGTTTACCATGTCACTGTGACATTCTGAAGATGTTTCAAAGTTCATTTTGGATTTTTTTTTTCGTTGAAATGTAAGAGTTGGAATATTTCAGTAGTGTTTGTCGTGGTTTACCTTTTCACTTTTAGGTTCTCTTGATGTTTTAAATTTCATTTTTGATTTTTTTTTCGTTGAACTGTAAGAGTTGGAATATTTCAGTAGTGTTTTCTCGTGGTATACCTTATCACTGTTACATTCTCTTTATGTTTCAAAGTTCACTTTAGATTTTTTTTTCATTGAAATGTAAGAGCTGGAATATTTCAGTAGTGTACAAATAGACACTTTAGACATACAAACCAACAAAGACAACCTTCCCTTGTCACTACTACATTCTCTTGATGTTTCAAAGTTCATTTTGGATTTGTTTTTTCGTTGAAATGTAAGAGTTGGAATTGTCACTGTTACATTCTCTTGATGCTTCAAAGTTCATCTTGGATTTTTTTCGTTGCAATGTAAGAGTTGGAACATTTCAGTAGTGTTTTGTCGTGGTTTACATTGTCATTGTTACATTCTCCTGATGTTTCAAAATTCATTTTGGATTTTTTTTTGTTGAAATGTAAGTTAGCATATTTCAGTAGTGTTTTGTCGTGGTTTACCTTGTCACTGTTAAATTCTCCTGATGTTTCAAAATTCATTTTGTATTTTTTTCGTTGAACTGAAAGAGTTGGAATATTTCAGTATTGTTTTGTTGTGGTTTACCTTGTCAATGTTACATTCTCCTGATGTTTCAAAATTCATTTTGGATTTTTTTCGTTGAAATGTAAGAGTTGGAATATTTCAGTAGTGTTTTGTCGTGGTTTACCTTGTCACTGTTACATTCTCCTGATGTTTCAAAATTTATTTTAGATTTTTTTTTGTTGAAATGTAAGAGTTGGATTATTTCAATAATGTTTTGTCGTGGTTTACCTTGTAACTGTTATATTTTCCTAAGGTTTAAAAGTTCCTTTTTGATTTTTTGTTGTTAAACTTTAAGAGTTGGAATTTTTATGTAGTGTTTTCTCGTGGTTTACCTTCTCACTGTTAATTTCACTTTGTGCTTCAAATTTAATTTTAGATTTTTTTTCCCTTGAAATGTAAGAGTTGGATTATTTCAGTACTGTTTTGTCGTGGTTTACCTTCTCACTGTTACATTCTGTTGATTTTTCAATGTTCATTTGGATTTTTTTTGTTGAAATGTAAGTTTGCATATTTCAGTAGTGTTTTGTAGTGGTTTACCTTGTAACTGTTATATTCTCTTGAAGTTTCAAAGTTAATTTTGGATTTTTTTTTCGTTGAAATGCGGGAGTTGGAATAATTCAGTAGTGTTTTGTCGTGTTTACCTTGTCACTGTTACATTCTCTTGATGGTTCAAAATTCATTTTAGATTTTTTTTTTCATTTAAAGGCAAGATTTGGGATATTTCAGTAGTGTTTGTTGCGGTTTACCTTGTTAGTGTTTTATACTGAAGATGTTTCAAATTTCATTTTGATTTTTTTTTCGTTGAACTGTAAGAGTTGGAATATTTCAGTAGTTCTTTGTCGTGGTTTACCTTGTCACTGTTAGATCCTCTTGATGTTTCAAAGTTCATTTTAGATTTTTTTTCCTTGAAATGTAAGAGTTGGAATATTTCACTACTGCTTTGTCAGGGTTTACCTTGTCACTGTTACATTCTCTTGATGTTTCAAAGTTCATTTTGGATTTTTCTAATTGAAAAGTAAGTGTTGAATTATTTCAGTAGAGGTTTGTCGGGGTTTACCTTTTCACTTTTACATGTTCTTGATGTTTCAAAGCTGATTTTGGATTTTTTCCGTTGAAATGTAAGAGTTGGCATATTCCAGTATTGTTTTCTCGTGGTTTACCTTGTCACTATTACATTCTCATGATGCTTCAAAGTTCATTCCGCATTTTTCCGTTGAAATGCAAGAGTTGGATTATTTCAGTAATGTTTTGTCGTGGTTTACGTTGTCACTGTTACGTTCTCTTGATGTTTCAAAGTTCATTTTAGATTTTTTTTGTTGAAATGTAAGAGTTGGCTTATTTCAGTAGTGTCTTGTCGTGGTTTACCTTTTCACTGTTACAATCTCTTGATGTTTCAAAATTCATTTTGGATTTTTTTTTGTTGAAATGTAAGAGTTTAAATATTTCAGTAGTGTTTTGTCGTGGTTTACCTTGTCACTATTACATTCTCATGATGCTTCAAAGTTCATTCCGCATTTTTTCGTTGAAATGCAAGAGTTGGAATATTTCAGTAATGTTTCGTCGTGGTTTACCTTGTCACTGTTACGTTCTCTTGATGTTTCAAAGTTTATTTTAGATTTTTTTGGTTGAAATGTAAGAGTTGGATTATTTCAGTAATGTTTTGTCGTGGTTTACCTTGTCACTGTTATATTCTCTTGATGTTTCAAAATTCATTTTGGATTTTTTTTTGTTGAAATACAAGAGTTGAAATATTTCAGTAGTGTTTCGTCGTGGTTTACCTTGTCACTGTTACATTCTCTTGATGTTTCAAAGTTCATTTTAGATTTTTTTTCATTGAAATGTAAGAGTTGGATTATTTCAGTACTGTTTTGTCGTGGTTTACCTTGTCACTGTGACATTCTGTTGATTTTTCAATGTTTATTTGGATTTTTTTTTGTTGAAATCTAAGTTGACATATTTCAGTAGTGTTTTGTCGTGGTTTACCTTGTCACTGTTACATTCTCCTGAAGTTTCAAAATTCATTTTGGATTTTTTTTTGTTGAAATGTAAGAGTTGGAATAATTCAGTAGTGTTTTGTCGTGGTTAAAAAAGGTTTTGTCGTAGGTTTGTCGTAGTTTGTCGTGCTTCAAAGTTCATTCCGCATTTTTTCGTTGAAATGCAAGAGTTGGAATATTTCAGTAATGTTTCGTCGTGGTTTACCTTGTCACTGTTACATTCTCCTGATGTTTTAAAGTTTATTTTAGATTTTTTTTTGTTGAAATGTAAGAGTTGGATTATTTCAGTAATGTTTTGTTGTGGTTTACCTTGTCACTGTTACATTCTCTTTATGTTTCAAAGTTCATTTTGTATTTTTTTTTTGTTGAAATGTAAGAGTTAAAATATATCAATATTGTTTTGTCATGGTTTAACTTGTCTTTTGTGCATTTTCTTGATGTTTGAAAGTTAATTTTAGATTTTTTTTTCGTTGAAATGTAAGATTTGGATTATTTTAATACTGTTTTGTAGTGATTTACCTTGTCACCGTTAAATTCTTTTTATTTTTCAATGTTCATTTGGATTTTTTTTGTTTAAATGTAAGAGTTGGCATATTTCAGCAGTGTTTTGTTATGGTTTACCTTGTCACTGTTACATTCTCCTGAAGTTTCAAAATTCATTTTGGATTTTTTTTTGTTGAAATGTAAGAGTTGGAATTATTCAGTAGTTTTTTGTCGTGGTTTAGCTTCTCACTGTTACATTCTCTTGATGTTTCAAAGTTCATTTTAGATTTTTTTTTTAATTGAAATGTAAGAGTTTGAATATTTAAGTACTGTTTTGTCGTGGTTTACCTTCTCACTGTTACATTCTTTTGATTTTTCAATGTTCATTTGGATTTTTTTTGTTGAAATGTAAGTTTACATATTTCAGTAGTGTTTTGTCGTGGTTTACCTTGTCACTGTTACATTCTCTTGAAGTTTCAAAGTTAATTTTGGATTTTTTTTGTTGAAATGTAAGAGTTGGAATAATTCAGTAGTGTTTTGTCGTGGTTTAGCTTGCCACTGTTACATTCTATTGATGTTTTAAAGTTCATTTTAGATTTTTTTTTTTCGTTGAAATGTAAGAGTTGGAATATTTCAGTAGTGTTTGTCTTGGTTTACCTTGTCACTGTTATATTCTGAAGATGTTTCAAAGTTCATTTTGATTTTTTTTTCGTTGAAATTTAAGAGTTGTAATATTTCAGTAGTGTTTTGTCGTGGTTTACTTTCTCACTGTTACATTCTCTTGATGCTTCAAAGTTCATTTTGGATTTTTGTTCCTTTTGAAATGTAGGAGTTGGAATATTTCACTACTGCTTTGTCATGGTTTACCTTGTCACTGTTACATTTTCTTGATCTTTCAAAGTTCATTTTTGATTTTTTTCGTTGAAATGTAAGAGTTGGAATATTTAAGTAGTGTTTAGTCGTTGTTTACCATGTCTCTTCTACATTCTCTTGATGTTTCAAAGTTCATTTTGGATTTTTTTCGTTGAAATGTAAGAGTTGGCATATTCCAGTATTGTTTTCTCGTGGTTTACCTTGTCACTATTACATTCTCATGATGCTTCAAAGTTCATTCCGGATTTTTCCGTTGAAATGCAAGAGTTGGAATATTTCAGTAATGTTTTGTCGTGGTTTACGTTGTCACTGTTACGTTCTCTTGATGTTTCAAAGTTCATTTTAGATTTTTTTTGTTGAAATGTAAGAGTTGGATTATTTCAGTAATGTTTTGTCGTGGTTTACCTTTTCACTGTTATATTCTCTTGATGTTTCAAAGTTCATTTTGGATTTTTTCGTTGAAATGTAAGAGTTGGAATATTTCAGTAGTGTTTTGTCGTGGTTTACCGTGTCACTCTTACATTCTCTTGATCTTTCAAAGTTTATTTTGGATTTCATTTTTTCGTTGAAATGTAAGAGTTGGAATTGTCACTGCTACATAATTTTGATGTTACAAAGTTGATTTTGGATTATTTTCGTTCAAATTGGAATATTTCACTAGTGTTTTGTCGTGGTTTACCTTCTCACTGTTACATTCTCTTGATGTTTCAAATGTTTACCTTGTCACTCTTACATTCTCTTAATCTTTCCAATTTCATTTTGGATTTCATTTTTTCATAGAAGTGTAAGAGTTAGAATTGTCACTGTTACATTCTCTTGATGTCTCAAAGTTCATTTTCGGTTTTTTTTCGTTCAAATTTTAATATTTCACTAGTGTTTTGTCGTGGTTTACCTTCTCTCTGTTACATTCCCTTGATGTTTCAAATGGTTTACCTTGTCACTGTTACATTCTGAAGATGTTTCAAAGTTCATTTCGGATTTTTTCTTTGTAATGTAAGAGTTGGAACATTTCAGTAGTGTTTTGTCATGGTTTACCTTCTCACTATTACATTCTCTTGATGTTTCAAAGTTGATTTTAGATTTCATTCGTTGGAATGTAAGAGTTGGAATATTTCAGTAGGGTTTCGTCGTGGTTTACCTATTCCCTGTTACATTCTCTTGATGTTCCAAAGTTTATTTTAGATTTTTTTTTCTTGATATGTAAGAGTTGGCATATTTCAGTAGTGTTTTGTCGTGATTTACCTTGTCACTGTTACATTCTTTTGATGCTTCAAAGTTCATTTTAGATTTTTTCCGTTGAAATGCAAGAGTTGGAATATTTTAGTAGTCTTTTGTCGCAGTTCACCTTGTCACTGTTACATTCTCTTGATGTTTCAAATTCATTTTGGATCTTTTTCACTGAAATGTAAGAGTTGGAATATTTCAGTAGTGTTTTGTCGTGGTTTACTTTGTCACTGTTGCATTCTTTTGATTTTTCAAAGTTCATCTTGGATATTTTTCATTGAAATGTAAGATTTGGAATATTTCACTATTGTTTTGTCGTGGTTTACCTTGTCACTGTTACATTCTCTTGATATTTCAAAGTTCATTTTGGATTTTTTTTTCGTTAAAATGTTAGAGTTGGAATATTTCAGTAGTGTTTTGTCATGGTTTACCATATCACTGTTACATTCTGAAGATGTTTCAAAGTTCTTTTTAGATTTTTCGTTGAAATGTGAGAGTTGGAATATTTCAATAGTGTTTTGTTGTGGTTTACCTTGTCACTATTACGTTCTGAAGATGTTTCAAAGTTCATTTGGATTTTTTTTCGTTGAACTGTAAGAGTTGGATTATTTCACTAGTGTTTTGTCGTGGTCAACCTTGTCACTGTTACATTCTCTTGATGTGTCAAAGTTCATTTTAATTTCATTCGTTGAAAAGTACGAGTTGGAATATTTCAGTAGTGTTTTGTCGTGGTTTACCTTGTCACTCTTACATTCTCTTAATGTTTCAAAGTTCATTTTGGACTTTTTTTCGTTGAAATGTAAGAGTTGGAATATTTCAATAGTGTTTTGTCGTGGTTTACTTTGTCACTGTTACATTCTCTTGATGTTTCAAAGTTCATTTGGATTTTTTTTTTCGCTGAAATGTAAGAGTTGGAATATTTTAGTAGTGTTTTTTCGTGGTTTACCTTGTCGCTGTTACATTCTCTTGATGTATCAAAGTTCATTTTTGATTTTTTTCGTTGAAATGTAAGAGTTGTAATATTTCAGTAGTGTTTTGTCATGGTTTACATTGTCACTGCTACATTCTCTTGATGTTTCAAAGTTCATTTTTGATTTTTTTGTTGAAATCTAAGAGTTGGAATATTTCAGTAGTGTATTGTCGTGGTTTACCTTGTCGCTGTTACATTCTATTGATGTTTCAAAGTTCATTTTGGATTTTTTTTTTGAAATGTAAGAGTTGGAATATTTCAGTAGTGTTTTGACGTGGTTTACACTGTCACTGTTACATTCTCTTGATGTTTCAATGTTCATTTTGGATTTTTTTCGTTGAAATGTAAGAGTTGGAATATTTCAGTAGTGTTTTGTCATGGTTTTCATTGTCACTGTTACATTCTCTTAATATTTCAAAGTTCATTTTGGATTTTTTTTTCGTTGAAAGGTAAGAGATGGAATATTTCAGTAGTGTTTTGTAATGGTTTACCTTGTCATTGTTACATTCTCTTAAGTTTTCAAAATTCATTTTGGATTTTTTTTTGTTGAAATGTAAGAAATAGAATATTTTAGTAGTGTTTTATCATGGTTTACAATGTCGCTGTTAAATTCTCTTAATGTTTCAAAGTTCATTTTAGAATTTTTATTTTCATTTAAAAGTAAGAGTTGGAATATTTCAGTAGTGTTTTGTCGTGGTTTACATTGTCACTGTTACATTGTCATGATATTTCAAAGTTCATATTGGATTTTTTTTGGTTGAAATGTAAGAGTTGGAATATTTCAGTAGTATTTTATCGTGATTTAACTTGTCAATTTTACATTCTCTTGATATTTCAAAGATCATAGTGAGAGAGATACGCAAAAAGTTGGGTTAACTTATGTTAGGTTTGGTTGGGTTAGGTTAGGTTACGTACGCGCGCGTACATAGGCTAACCTAACCCAACCTAACCTAAACTATCCTAAATTAACCCAACTTTTTGCGTATCTCTCTCACTATGAACTTTGAAATATCAAGAGAATTTAACAGTGACAAGGAAAATCACGATAAAATACTACTGAAATATTCCAACTCTTATATTTCAACAAAAAAAAAACAAAATGAACATTGAAATATCATGAGAATGAAACAGTGACAAGGTAAACCACAAAATAACACTAGTGAAATATTCAAACTCTTCCATTTCAAGGAAAAAATCCAAAATGAATTTGAAACATCAAGAGAATGAACAGTGACAAGGTAAACTGCGACAAAACACTTCCAAAGTATTCCAACTCTTGCATTTTAACGAAAAAAAAAATCCAAAATGAACTTTGAAAAATCAATAGAATTTAACAGTGACAAGGTAAACCACGACAAAACACTACTGAAATATTCCAAATCTTACATTTCAACGACAAAAAAAATCTAAAATAAACTTTGAAACATCAAGAGAATGTAACAGTGAAGGTAAACCACGACAAAACACTACTGAAATATTCCAACTCTTACATTTCAATGAAATAAAGTTCAAAATGAACTTTCAAATATCTTCTTAATGTCACAGTGACTTTGTAAATCACGACAAAACACTACTGAAATATTCCAACTCTTACATTCACAACGAAAAATAATACAAAATGAACTTTGAAACATCTTCAGAATGTAACAGTGACAAGGTAAACCACGACAAAACACTACTGAAATATTCAAACTCTTACATTTCAACGAAAAAAATCCAAAATGAACTTTGAAACATCAAGAGAATGTAACAGTGATAATATAAACCACGACAAAACACTACTGAAATATTCCAACTCTCACATTTCAACAAAAAAAAATCCAAAATGAATTTTGAAACATCAGGAGAATGTAACAGTGACAAGGTAAACCACGACAAAAACACTAGTGAAATATTTCAACTCTTACATTTCAATGAAAAATATCCAAGAATAACTTTGAAAAATCAAGAGAATGTAACAGTGACAAGTTAAACCACGACAAAACACTACTGAAATATTCCAATTCTTACATTTCAACGAAAAAATCCGAAATGAATTTGAAACATCAAGAGAATGTAACAGTGACAAGGTAAACTGCGACAAAACTCTTCTGAAGTATTCCAACTCTTGCATTCCAACGAAAAAAAAATCCAAAATCAACTTTGAAGCATCAAGAGAATGTAACAGTGACAAGGTAAACCACGACAAAACACTACTGAAATATGCCAACTCTTACAAATCAAGGAAAAAAATCTAAAATGAACTTTGGAACATCAAGAGAATGTAACAGTGAATAGGTAAACCACGAAAAAACCCTACTGAAATACTCCAACACTTACATTTCAACGAAAAAAATCTAAAATGAACTTTCAAATATCAAAAGAATTTAACAATGAGAAGGTAATCCACAAAAAAACACTACTGAAATATTCTCACTCTTACATTACAACGAAAAAAAAATCCAAAATGAACTTTGAAACATCTTCAGAATGTAACAGTGACATGGTAAAGCACGACAAACACACACTACTGAAATAATACAACTGTTACATTTCAACGAAAAAATCCAAAATGAACTTTGAAGCATCAAGTGAATTTAACAGTGACAGTGTAAACCACGAGAAAACACTACTGAAATATTCCAACTCATACATTTCAACAAAAGAAATCCAAAATGAATTTTGAAACATCAGGAGAATGTAACAGGGACAAGGTAAACCACGACTAAACACTACTGAAATATTCCAACTCTTACAGTTCAACGAAAAAAAGAATCAAAACCAACTTTGAAACATCTTCAAAATATAACTGTGACAACGTAAACCATTTGAAACATCAAGAGAATGTAACCGAAAGAAGGTAAACCACGACAAAACACTAGTGAAACATTCGAATTTGAACGAAAAAAAAATCCAAAATGAACTTTGAAAGATCAAGAGAATGTAACAGTGACAATTCCAACTCTTACATTTCAAAGAAAAATGAAATCCAAAATGAACTTTAAAAGAATAAGAGTATGTAAGAGTGACAAGGTAAACCATTTGAAACATCAAGAGAATGTAACAGTGAGAAGGTAAACCACGACAAAACGCTATTGAAATATTCCAATTTGAACGAAAAAAACCAAAATGAACTTTGAAACATCAAGAGAATGTAACAGTGACAATTCCAACTCTTACGTTTCAACGAATAAAATGAAATCCAAAATGAACTTTGAAAGATCAAGAGAATGTAAGAGTGACAAGGTAAACCACGACAAAACACTACTGAAGTATTTCAATTCTTACATTTCAACAAAAGAAATCCAAAATGAACTTTGAAACATCAAGAGAATGTAACAGTGTCAAGGTAAACCACGATAAAACACTACTGAAATATTCCAACTCTTACATTTCAACAAAAAAAAAATCTAAAATGAACTTTGAAACATCAAGAGTATGTAACAGTGACAAGGTAAACCATGACAAGACACTACTGAAATATTCCAACTCTTACATTTCAACGAAAAAAATCCAAAATGAACTTCAAGAATGAAACATCAAAAGAATGTAACAGTGACAAGATAAACCATGACAGAACAGTAGTGAATTATTCCAACTCTTATATTTAAAAAACAAAAAATTCAGAATGAACTTTTAAACCTCAGGAGAATGTAACAGTGAAATGGGAAACATGACAAAACACTACTGAAATATTCCAACTCCTACATTTCAACAAAAAAAAATCCAAAATGAATTTTGAAACATCAGGAAAATGTAACAGTGACAAGGTAAACCACGACAAACACTACTGAAATATTCCAACTCTTAAATTTCAACGAAAAAAATCCAAAATGAACTTCAAGAATGAAATATAAAGAGAATGTAACAGTGACAAGATAAACCATGACAAAACAGTAGTGAAATATTCAAATTCTTAAATTTAAAAAAAAAAAAATCCAAAATTAACTTTGAAACACCAAGAAAATTTAATAGTGACATGGTAAACCATGATAAACACTGCAGAAAAAATCCAACTCTTACATTTCAAAACAAATAATCCATAATGAATTTTGACACCTCAGGAAATTGTAACAGTGACAAGGTAAACCACGACAAAAACACTAGTGAAATATTTCAACTCTTACATTTCAATGAAAAATATCCAAGATGAACTTTGAAAAATCAAGAGAATGTAACAGTGACAAGGTAAACCACGACAGGACACTACTGAAAAATTCCAACGCTTACATTTCAACGAAAAAAAAAAATCCAAAATGAATTTGAAACATCAAGAGAATGCAACAGTGACAAGGTAAAGTGCGACAAAACCCTAGTGAAATATTCCAACTCTTACATTTAAACAAAAAAAAAATATAAAATGAACTTTGAAGCATCAAGAAAATGTAACAGTGACAAGGTAAACCACGACAAAACACTACTGAAATATACCAACTCTTACATATCAAGGAAAAAAAAAATCTAAAATGAACTTTGGAACATCAAGAGAATGTAACAGTGAATAGGTAAACCACGAAAAAACCCTACTGAAATACTCCAACACTTACATTTCAACGAATGAAATCTAAAATGAACTTTGAAACATCAAGAGAATGTAATAGTGAGAAGGTAAACCATGACAAAACACTACTGAAATATTCCAATTCTTACATTACAACGAAAAAAATCCAAAATGAAGTTTGAAACATCTTCAAAATGTAACAGTGACATGGTAAAGCACGACAAAATACACTACTGAAATAATCCAACTCTTAATGTTCAAAAAAAAATAATCAAAATGAACTTTGGAACATCTTCATATTGTAACAGTGACAAGGTAAACCGTTTGAAAGATCAAGAAAATGTAACAGAGAGAAGGTAAACCAAGACAAAAAACTAGTGAAATATTCCAATTTGAATGAAAAAAAATCCAAAATTAACTTTGAAACATCAAGAGAATGTAACAGTGACAATTCCAATTCTTACATTTCAACGAAAAAATGAAATCCAAAATGAACTTTGAAAGATCAAGGAATGTAACAGTGACAAGGTAAACCATGACAAAACACTACTGAAATATTCCAACTCTTACATTTCAACGAAAAAATCCAAAATTTACTTTGAAATGTCATGAAAATGTAACAGTGAAAAGGTAAACTGCGAAAAAACACTACTGAAATATTCCAACTCTTGCATTTCAACGAAAAAAAATCCAAAAAGAACTTTGAAGCATCAAGAGAATGTAACAGTGACAAGGTAAACCACGACAAAACACTACGGAAATATGGCAACTTACAGTTCAACAAAAAAATTCCAAATGTACTTTGAAACATCAAGATAATGTAACAATGACAAGGCAAACCAAAAAAATACACTACTGAAATATTCCAACTTTTACTTTCAACGAAAAAAAAAATCCAAAATGAACTTTGAAACATCAAGAAAATGTAACAGTGTAAAGGTAAGGTTGTCTTTGTTGGTTTGTATGTCTAAAGAGCCTGTCTTTCTCTGTTTGTATGTCTGAATCTATTTGTTTGTATTTCTGGGTTGATGTTTGCAAGTCCAAGTGTTTGTCTTTGTTGGTTTGTATGTCTAAAGTGTCTATCTTTCTCTGTTTGTACACTACTGAAATATTCCAACTCTTACATTTCAATGAAAAAAAAATCTAAAATGAACTTTGAAACATAAAGAGAATGTAAGAGTGGCAAGGTAAACCACGACAAAACACTGCTGAAATATTCCAACTCTTACAGTTCAATGAAAAAAAATGAACTATGAAACATCAAGAGAATGTAAAAGTAACAAAGTAAACCACGACAAAACACTGCTTAAATATTCTATCTCTTACAGTTCAACAAATGAAATCCAAAAGGAACTTTGAAAAATCAAAAGAATGTAACAGTGACATGGTATACCACGACATAACACTTCTGAAGTATGCCAACTCTTACATATCAAGGAAAAAAAAAAATCTAAAATTAACTTTGAAACATAAGGAGAATGTAACAGTGAATAGGTAAACCACGACAAAACCCTACTGAAATACTCCAACACTTACATTACAACGAAAAAAATCCAAAATGAAGTTTGAAACATCTTCAAAATGTAACAGTGACATGGTAAAGCACGACAAAACACACTACTGAAATAATCCAACTCTTACAGTTCAACAAAAAAAAATCAAAATGAACTTAGAAACATCTTCAGAATGTAACAGTGACAAGGTAAACCATTTGAAAGATCAAGAAAATGTAACAGAGAGAAGGTAAACCAAGACAAAACACTAGTGAAATATTCCAATTTGAATGAAAAAAAATCCAAAATTAACTTTGAAACATCAAGAGAATGTAACAGTGACAATTCCAATTCTTACATTTCAACGAAAAAATTAAATCCAAAATGAACCTTGAAAGATCAAGGAATGTAAGAGTGACCAGGTAAACCACGACAAAACACAACTGAAATATTCCAATTCTTACATTTCAACAAAAGAAATCCAAAATGAACTTTGAAACATCAAGAGAATGTAACAGTGACAAGGTAAACCACGACAAAACACTACTTAATTATTCCAACTCTTGCATTTCAACAAAAAAAAAAATCTAAAATGAACTTTGAAACATTAAGAGAATGTAACAGTGACAAGGTAAACCATGACAAAACACTACTGAAATATCCCAACTCTTACATTTCAACGAAAAAAATCCAAAATGAACTTCAAGAATGAAACATCAAGAGAATGTAACAGTGACAAGATAAACCATGACAAAACAGTAGTGAAATATTCCGACTCTTACATTTCAACAAAAAAAAATTCCAAAATGAATTTTGAAACATCAAGAGAATGTAAAAGTGACAAGGTAAACCAAGAGAAAACACTACTGAAATATTCGAACTCTTACATTTCAAAAAAAAAAAAATCCAAAATGAATTTTGAAACATCAGGAGAATGTAACAGGGACAAGGTAAACCACAACAAACACTACTGAAATATTCCAAATCTTACACTTCAACGAAAAAAATCCAAAATGAACTTCAAGAATGAAACATCAAGAGAATGTAACAGTGACAAGATAAACCATGACAAAACAGTAGTGAAATATCCCAACTCTTACATTTCAACAAAAAAAAAAATCCAAAATGAATTTTGAAACATCAAGAGAATGTAACAGTGACAAGGTAAACCACGACAAAACACTACTGAAATATTCCAACTCTTACATTTCAACAAAAAAAAATCAAAAATGAATTTTGAAACATCAGGAGAATGTAACAGGGACAAGGTAAACCACGACAAAACGCTAGTGAAATATTCCAATTTGAACGAAAAAAATCCAAAATGAACTTTGAAACATCAAGAGAATGTAACAGTGACAATTACAACTCTTACATTTCAACGAAAAAATGAAATCCAAAATGAACTTTGAAAGATCAAGAGAATGTAAGAGTGTCAAGGTAAACCACGACAAAACACTACTGAAATATTCCAATTCTTACATTTCAACAAAAGAAATCCAAAATGAACTTTGAAACATCAAAAGAGTGTAACAGTGTCAAGGTAAACCACGATAAAACACTACTGAAATATTCCAACTCTTACATTTCAACAAAAAAAAAATCTAAAATGAACTTTGAAACATCAAGAGAATGTAACAGTGACAAGATAAACCATGAGAAGACACTACTGAAATATTCCAACTCTTACATTTCAACCAAAAAAATCCAAAATGAACTTCAAGAATGAAATATCAAGAGAATGTAACAGTGACAAGATAAACCATGACAAAACAGTAGTGAAATATTCCAATTCTTACATTTAAACAAAAAAAAATCCAAAATGAATTTTGAAACATCAAGAGAATGCAACAGTGACAAGGTAAACCACGACAAAACACTACTGAAATATTCCAACTCTTACATTTCAACAAAAAAAAAATCTAAAATGAATTTTGAAACATCAGGAGAATGTAACAGGGACAAGGTAAACCACGACAAACACTACTGAAATGTTCCAACTCTTACATTTCAATGAAAAAAATCCAAAATGAACTTCAAGAATGAAACATCAAGAGAATGTAACAGTGACAAGATAAACCATTACAAAACAGTAGTGAAATATTCCAACTCTTACATTTCAACAAAAAAAATCCAAAATGAATTTTGAAACATCAAGAGAATATAACAGTGACAAGGTAGACCACGACAAAACGCTACTGAAATATTCCAACTCTTACATTTCAAGAAAAAAAAATCCAAAATGAATTTTGAAACATCAGGAGAATCTAACAGTGACAAGGTTAACCACGACAAAACGCTAGTGAAATATTCCAATTTGAACGAAAAAAGTCCAAAATGAACGTTGAAACATCAAGAGAATGTAACAGTGACAATTACAACTCTTACATTTCAACGAAAAAATGAAATCCAAAATGAACTTTGAAAGATCAAGAGAATGTAACAGTGACCAGGTAAACCACGACAAAATACAACTGAAATATTCCAACTCTTACATTTCAACAAAAAAAATCCAAAATGAACTTTGAAACATCAAGAGAATGTAACAGTGTCAAGGTAAACCACGACAAAACACTACAGAAATATTCCAACTCTTACATTTCAACAAAAAAATATAAAATATCGAAAATGAACTTTGAAACATCAAGAGAATGTAACAGTGACAAGGTACACCATGACAAGACACTACTGAAATATTCCAACTCTTACATTTCAACGAAAAAAATACAAAATGAACTTCAAGAATGAAACATCAAGAGAATGTAACAGTGACAAGATAAACCATGACAAAACAGTAGTGAAATATTCCAACTCTTACATTTCAACAAAAGAATAATCTAAAATGAATTTTGAAACATCAAGAGAATGTAACAGTGACAAGGTAAACCACGACAAAACACTACTGAAATATTCCAACTCTTACATTTCAAAAAAAAAAATCCAAAATGAATTTTGAAACATCAGGAGAATGTAACAGGGACAAGGTAAACCACGACAAACACTACTGAAATATTCCAACTCTTACATTTCAACGAAAAAAATACAAAATGAACTTCAAGAATTAAATATCAAAAGAATGTAACAGTGACAATGTAAACCATGAAAGAACAGTAGTGAATTATTCCAATTCTTACATTTCAACAAAAAAAAATCAAAAATGAATTTTGAAACATCAAGAGAATTTAAAAGTGACAAGGTAAACCACGACAAAACACTACTGAAATATTCCAACTCTTACATTTCAAAAAAAAAAAATCCAAAATGAATTTTGAAACATCAGGAGAATGTAACAGGGACAAGGTAAACCACGACAAACGCTACTGAAATATTCCAATTTGAACGAAAAAAATCCAAAATGAACTTTGAAACATCATGAAAATGTAGCAGTGAAAAATCCAACTCTAACATTTCAACGAAAAAATGAAATCCAAAATGAACTTTGAAAGATCAAGAGAATGTAAGAGTGACAAGGTAAACCACGACAAAACACTACTGAAATATTCCAACTCTTACATTTCAACAAAAAAAAAATCTAAAATGAACATTTAAACATCAAGAGAATGTAACAGTGACAAGGTAAACCATGACAAGACACTACTGAAATATTCCAACTCTTACATTTGAACGAAAAAAATCCAAAATGAACTTCAAGAATGAAACATCAAGAGAATGGAACAGTGACAAGATAAACCATGACAAAACAGTAGTGAAATATTCCAACTCTTACATTTCAACGAAAAAGAAATATAAAATGAACTTTGAAGCATCAAGAAAATGTAACAGTGAGAAGGTAAACCACGACAAAACACTACTGAAATATACCAACTCTTACATATCAAGGAAAAAAAAAATCTAAAATGAACTTTGAAACATCAAGAGAATGTAACAGTGAGAAGGTAAACCACGACAAAACACTACTGAAATACTCCAACACTTACATTTCAACGAATGAAATCTAAAATGAACTTTGAAACATCTTCAAAATGTAACAGTGACATGGTAAAGCACGACAAAATACACTACTGAAATAATCCAACTCTTACAGTTCAAAAAAAAAAAATCAAAATGAACTTTGAAACATCTTCAGAATGTAACAGTGACAAGGTAAACCCTTTGAAAGATCAAGAAAATGTAAAATGTGATCAAGAAATATTCCAACTCTTACATTTCAACAAAAAAAAAAAAATCCAAAATGAATTTTGAAACATCACGAGAATCTAACAGGGACAAGGTAAACCACGACAAACGCTACTGAAATATTCCAACTCTTACATTTCATAAAAAAAAAATCCAAAATGAATTTTGAAACATCAGGAGAATGTAACAGTGACAAGGTAAACCACGACAAAATACTAGTGAAATATTTAAACTCTTACATTTCAATGAAAAATATCCAAAATGAACTTTGAAACATCAAGAGAATGTAACAGTGACAAGGTAAACCACGACAAAACACTACTGAAATATTCCAACTCTTGCATTTCAACGAAAAAAAATTCAAAATGAACTTTGAAGCATCAAGAGAATGTAACAGTGACAAGGTAAACCACGACAAAACACTACTGAAATATGCCAACTCTTACATATGAAGAAAAAAAAAATCTAAAATGAACTTTGGAACATCAAGAGAATGTAACAGTGAATAGGTAAACCACGAAAAAACACTACTGAAATATTCCAACACTTACATTTCAACGAATGAAATCTAAAATGAACTTTGAAACATCAAGAGAATGTAATAGTGAGAAGGTAAACCATGACAAAACACTACTGAAATATTCCAACTCTTACATTACAACAAAAAAAAAAATCCAAAATGAAGTTTGAAACATCTTCAAAATGTAACAGTGACATGGTAAAGCATGACAAAACACACTGCTGAAATAATCCAACTCTTTCAGTTCAACAAAAAAAAAATCAAAATCAACTTTGAAACATCTTCAGAATGTAACAGTGACAAGGTAAACCATTTGAAAGATCAAGAAAATGTAACAGAGAGAAGGTAAACCAAGACAAAACACTAGTGAAATATTCCAATTTGAATGAAAAAAAAATCCAAAATTAACTTTGAAACATCAAGAGAATGCAACAGGGACAATTCCAATTCTTACATTTCAACGAAAAAATGAAATCCAAAATGAACTTTGAAAGATTAAGAGAATGTAATAGTGACAAGGTAAACCACGACTAATCACTACTGAAATATTACAACTCTTACATTTTAACGAAAGAAATCCAAAATGAACTTTGAAACATCAAGAGAATGTAACAGTGTAAAGGTAAGGTTGTCTGTGTTGGTTTGTATGTCTAAAGAGCCTGTCTTTCTCTGTTTGTATGTCTGAATCTATTTGTTTGTATGTCTGGGTTGGTGTTTGCAAGTCCAAGTGTTTGTCTTTGTTGGTTTGTATGTCTAAAGTGTCTATCTTTCTCTGTTTGTACACTACTGAAATATTCCAACTCTTACATTTCAATGAAAAAAAAATCTAAAATGAACTTTGAAACATAAAGAGAATGTAAGAGTGGCAAGGTAAACCACGACAAAACACTGCTGAAATATTCCAACTCTTACAGTTCAATGAAAAAAAAATGAACTTTGAAACATTAAGAGAATGTAACAGTGACAAGGTAAACCACGACTAATCACTACTGAAATATTCCAACTCTTACATTGTAACGAAAGAAATCCAAGATGAACTTAGAAACCTCTTCAGAATGTAACAGTGACATGGTAAACTGCGACAAAACACTACTGAAATATTCCAACTTTTACAGTTCAACGAAGGAAATCCAAAATGAACTTTGAAAAATCAAAAGAATATAACAGTGACATGGTAAATCACGACAACACACTACTGAAATAATTCAATTCTTACATTTCAATGAAAAAAAAATCTTAAATAAACTTTGGAACACCAAGAGAAGGTAACAGTGACGACGTAAACGACGACAAAACACTACTGAAATATTCAAACTCTTACATTTCAACGAATAAAAAAATCCAAAATGAACTTTGAAACATCAAGAGAATGTAATAGTTTTGAAAAGATATAATAAAGCCTTTGAAAAGCATTGCTTTGTGTTGGAGTGTTCAAAAAGCTGTAAAGTAAAGTTGCGGGTGAAAAGGATGAGTACTTCAACTTGTAAAATTGGTTTAGGAGGGATATTAAGAAAAGAACTTGTTCTGAAAGGATATAATAAAGCCTTTTTAAATGTGGGGGCCCTTCTGTGTCTCAAGATAGCAAAAAAAGTATTAAAAAATGGGGGGCCGGGGGTGGGGGGCTCTTTGGGAGCCCGGGGGAAGGGGGCACTTTTTGGGCCCAGGGGAGGGGGGCCCTTTCGGGGCCCGGGAGGACTTGGGCTCTTTGGGGTTTCGGTAGGGGACCTTACAACACTGTTCAAATGGAACTTTTGCATTATAACGACGACAGAGCTTCACCCAAAATCATCTTCTAAAATGTTTCAAACTGTTTCGCCCAGATAATCCCTAAAATGCCGATTAATTTGTTTTGCCTAAATAATCCCCTAAAAGTAATTCCCGCGTGTTCCTTTGTTTCGGCATCCCTGCGCTGTCACATTTGAAATTCCCTGGAAACCATTTTATTGAAATATATTCAATCTTTCATGATCTCGCTTGAATTTCTGAAAAAATCTTAGGTGTTCCTAGTTACACTATTATGGCTTCGATAGAATATTAATATTTATCTCTCAGACCTAAATACCAGAGAAGCCATATTTAAAATAGAATATTAATTTAACTCTCAAACCTAAAGACCTTAGAAGCCATATTTAAAAAATGAAATCCCCTCATGATAGAATTCCCCGTCGATTATGCAAATCAATTTCTCAGAAATTCTGTCCTCTTCGTAGATCAATCAATTTCTCAGAAATCTAGTCCCTTTCGATTATGTAAATCAGTTTCTCAGAAATCTAGTCCCCTTCGTGGATCAATAAACCATGAATAAATTATGTCCTGTTCGTGTGTAGTAGCCCCTTTCTACTAACACCCCCTAAAAGTGATAAAATCTTAACGAAAATCAAACCACAAGATTCAGCCTAACAGAAACCCTACCGTAGATGTTCAAGCTCCTATATGCAAAAATGTGGAATTTTGTAATTTTTGCCAGAAGAAAGATCACGGATGCGTGTTTATTTGTTTGTTGTTTTTTTTTCCCTAGGGGTGATCGTATCGATCCAGTAGTCCTAGAATACTACGAGAGGGCTCATTCGAACGGAAATTAAAAGTTGTAGTGCCCTTTCTAAGTGACCGAAAAAATTGGAGGGCAACTTGGCCCCCTCCCACGCTAATTTTTTCCCAAAGTCACCAAATCAAAATTTTCAGATATCCATTTTGTTCAACATAGTCAAAAATTTAAATAAATATTTCTTTGAGGATGACTTAATCGCATACAGTTTCCGGGGGAAGGGCTGCAAGTTATGAACTTTGCCCATTGTTTAAATATAGTATTGATTATTGGGAAGTATACAGACTTTTTCAGGAGGGATTTTTTCTGGTGGGGGCAGGGGGTTCGGAGGAGCGGGTTACGTGGGAGGATCTTTTAATGGCGGATGTTTGCTTGGGGGAAGAGACATTTCTATGAAGGGGGCGCCGGATCTCCCAGCATTATTTAAAAAATGAGCAGAAATTAAATAAAAAAACAAGTTTTTCCAACTGAAAGTAAGGAGCAACATTAAAATTTAAAACAAAGAGCAATTATTACGTATATGAGGGGGTTCGCCCCTAGTCAATATCTCACTCTTTACGCTAAAGTTTTTTTAGTCCGTTCAAAAGAGCTATCTAGTCTAATTAAACAATTTTGTATTTTTTTTTTTGTTTGGATTTTTTTTTCGTTGAAATGTAAGAGTTAGAATTGTCACTATTACATTCTTTAGATTTTTCAATGTTCATTTTGTATTTTTTTTTTCGTTGCAATGCAAGAGTCGGAATATTTCAGTATTGTTTTGTCGTGGTTTACCTTGTCACTGTTACATTCTCTTGATGCTCCAAAGTTCAGTTTGGATATTTTTTTCGTTGAAATGCAAGAGTTGGAATATTTCAGTAGTGTTTTGTCGCAGTTTACCTTGTCACTGTTACATTCTCTTGATGTTTCAAAGTTCATTTTGGATTTCTTTTTTTGAAATGTAAGAGTTGGAATAAAGTAATTATATAAAGTAATTATAAGGAAACCAACGAAAAAAGAGCAGAATAGGGAAAAAATATGAAAAAATTGTGCTTTACACCATTTTTATAAACAGTTGAGTCTAAAGGCATTAAATATTTTGGTGTTTAATAACGAAGTTCAAAACTGTCGATATTGCTAAAAAATATCCGTCCCACACTTCGGCATTGCTCAGTAGAACGGATTGCTGGTAGTTTATATCTTAGTTTTTGTAAGTAGGCTATTGTTTTGTGTATTTTTTTGTAATTAATTACTTTTTTTCATTTTTATATACTTTTACTTTAGCTGACATATTGTTTCCATTACCTTTAAAAAAATGTTTGTCTCTAAGCTTCATTAAAAAAAAGTTTTTTCAACTAAAAGTAAGAAGCAACATGCTGGTAGATATGGGAATGTAACATTTTAGCTGAATAGAGAAACAATTTAATTAATTCCTACTCCCCTTTACCTCTTTCAACATTTATCTGAAGCCTCATGAAGAGTAAGCAGTTTATCCATTAAAATGTACTTTTTTAGGTACACATTTTGCATGCAGACCCGCTATGCTCCCCCCCCCCTAATGTGCGAATCTATAGCCCAAATTTATTTCTAAATTAACGAAGAAACTAACAAAAAAAGCCAGTGTGTTCTCTAATTTTACACAGCGTAAACTTGAGTGATTGGCGCATAATACACAAGTACCAAAATTCCTTCCCCCTACAGAATTAAAAAAATAAAACTCAAATAAAATTCTCAAATTTGGAAAGCCTCATTTTCCACGGGGGGAAGGGGTATTTACCAGGGGGGTATTTACCGGGGGTATTTTCCGGGGGTGGGGGGTATTTTCAGGGGGGTAATCGCCGGGGCGGGGGGTTAATGCCTAGAACCCCCCCCCCATGATATGTACAAATGTCCGCTGCAGATACAAAACTGGTTATACTGTGTATACTTGAAATATCCAGTTTAGCCAGTGTGATTGTGCAGAATATTAGACAAAAAACTGTTTTAAATGAGTTACAAATGTAAATAATAAAAGTTAACATGGTAATATGATTAATATAAATATGTTGCATATTATGAAGTAAGAATTTCATTTTATGTTTTTTAAAGTTTTTATGTTTTTTTTTGTTTTTACAGAACTGTTTGTCTAGATACGTTAAATATGTTTATATGACCATTGTCGATGGCATCTCGATGCTGTCGGTCAAAATCGGTTTCTTGATCACTCCGGAAATACTCCCTTCCATGGAAATTTTTCCCGGAAATCACAACATGCGGAAAATAGTCCCTGGATAGTTCCCAGGAACATCTCCACATGCAAAATCGAGTTGGCAAAGAGAATGCAAGACAGTTAAAAGTAATTTCGTATAGGAATTTTGTTAAATCCTCCCAGTGTAAAAATTTCCCTCCCCAAGGGAGATTCTCCCAATAGAATCCCCCCAAGCACAAAATCTCCCCTTCGAAGAATGTCTGTATTCTTCCCAATAACAAATACTATGCGTAAACAATGGGCAAATTTCCTAACTTACAGGCCTCTCCCTACGGATTGTGGAGTGTCTTTTTACACTTAAAGACATAGTTATTTGATCTTCAACTATGCTGAACAAAATGGTTATTTTCAAAATTTTGATCAGATGACTTTGGGAAATTAATGGGTGTGGGAGGGGGCCAGTTGCCCTCCAATGCTTTTTGTCGATTAAAAAGGGCCCTAGAGCTTTTAATTCCCGTTCAAATGCGCCCTCTCCCGATCTTATAGGACCATTATTTCAATACGATTATCCCTTGAGGAAAAAAAATAAATAATAATAATAAATAAACACGCATCCGTGATCTGTCTTCTGGCAAAAATAGCAAAATTCCACATTTTGTATATAGGAGCTTGAAACTTCTACAATAATGTTATCAGATATGCTGAATCTGATGGTGTGATTTTCGTCAAGATTCCTTGAATTTTAGGGAGTGTTTTACCCCTATTTCAAAAGGCAGGAAAATTTTCTTAGGCTCGTAGCTTTTGATGGGTAACACTAACCTTGACGAATCTTGTATATTTGGATTTAAACTGTTCGTAAGAACGAACTGTAAGTAAGGAGCGACTCAGCTCAATAGTAACCAAAACTCTAAGAAACGGAATTTTGATGCCAATAGATATATCAAAAGAATTGACTTTTTATGCTGATTTCAAATATATAAGCTTCATTAAGTTTTGTCTTGCCATTAAAGGTTACGAGCCTGAGAAAATTTACCTGGTTTCGAAAAAGGGGGGAAACACCACCTAAAAGTCATAGAATCTAACTGAAAATAACATAATCAGATTCAGGGTATCATAGAACCCTACTGTAGAGGTTTCAAGCTCCTATCTACAAAAAAGTTGGAATTTTTTATTTTTTGCCAGAAGAAAGATCACGGATGTGTATTTATTTGTTTGTTTCTTTTTTTTTTCAGGTGTGATCATATCGACCTTGTGGTCCTATAATATCGAGATAGGGCTCATTCGAACGGAAATTAAAAGTTCTAGTGCACTTTTTAAGTGACACGAAATTGGAGGGCAACTAGGCCCCCTCCTATGCCCCTTTTTCTCAAAATTTTCCGATCAAAATTATGAGATAGCCATTTTGTTGAGAGTAGCTGAAAGGCCAAATAACTATGCCTTTGGAGATATCATGACCACCACCACCACCCCAGCCCCTGGGGAGAGCTCTTTAAGTTCAAAAATTTGCCCATTGTTTACCTATAAAATTTGTTATTGGGAAGCATGCATACATTTTTCGGGTGGGGGAGGGGGCGAATTTTCTACTGGTAGGATTTTTCGCTGATGGGATTTTCCAGGGGGATGATTTTGTGTGGGAAGGGAAGTTTTCAGCGGGTGAATTTTTCTGGGGAGATTTTACACTGTGGGAATTTGCCAGAATTCTTCTTATGTCTTGCTTTCTCTTTGCCGATTCAATTTTACGCGTGGAGATATTAAGGGTAAGTGTCTTGGGTAAATTTTCACCAGGATTGAATTGTCTAGAAAATAAATTTTTGAGGAGGAGAAATTTTT
Source organism: Artemia sp. Qi Xiang Cuo (assembly GCF_049724085.1). Classification (NCBI taxonomy): domain Eukaryota; kingdom Metazoa; phylum Arthropoda; class Branchiopoda; order Anostraca; family Artemiidae; genus Artemia; species Artemia sp. Qi Xiang Cuo. The sequence continues at coordinate 1,823,309 of NC_142805.1, forward strand.
CTGGGGATATTAATTAGAATAATAAGAAGCTTTTTTTTAAATACTAAAGAAATTTAGCGTAAAGAGCGAGATGTTGAGGAGGACACCCCCCCCCCCGTATACATAATAATTTCTGTTCATTTTAAGTTACAATGTTGCTCTTTACTTTCAGTTGAAAAAACTTGTTTTATCAGCATAATATGTTTATTCTTTTGATGTTTCTATTAACATCAAAATTCCGTTTCTTAAAGTTGCGGGTACTATGGAGCCGAGTCACTCCTTACTTACAGTTCGTTACCACGAACTGTTTGAAAAATATACATATTTTGTTGAAATTCACTTTATTTTATTCTCAGCAGATATTTTGTACAACATGCTAATGCAGAAACAAGTGTCTCATGAGTAGCGCTGGCGTTGCGTGAAATGCGACTAATTTCAGTGACAACTCTTTATACATTTATGCCAATTCTTATTTTGGAGATGGTTAAAAGAAATATTTAGAAAAGCGAGAATAGATGAAGTCAGTATGGTATTATACATTGAGGCCATTCTGCATTTATGGGTTAGTATGTGAATCCAAAACGTAGGGAGTGGGAGGTTGTCAGCGCTTATTAGGCATTTCAATTACAAATAAAAGAATTTGGAGCTATGTTGGAGTTTTGATTAAATACCGAAAATAAAAAATAAACAATTAAATTGTTCCTGGAGTGGACCCCCCCCCCTCTATCGAATTCCATGACCAAACTACAACCGATTTGGCCTATTTAGCTATAGCACGAACATTATTATAAAAAGTAATGAGCCTTATTTTCTTTTTCAATAATTTTTTTTTTCATTCAGGAAATTGTATTCACTGTAAATCTACTTTCTTATTCTTCAATGATTCTATTTTTATCCTATTTGTAGATGAAGAGGGCATATTCATTTCCATTTTAGAAATTTTTAAAAACAAGAAAAATCTAATCTTGAACTGATAGCAAGGCCGTACTCAAAGGGGGGGGGGGTTTGAACCCCTCCCGAAATGTTTTTTTTACTCGTAAAAACGTAACAAAAATGGATATAAACAAATACCGTATGTGTTTTTTGAGTTTTTTTTGTGTACCCCCCCCCCGAGAAAATATCTTTGAGTAATATCGCCTCCGAAAAAAATCCTGGGTACGGCCTTAACTGATAGATTTTAGGAAGTAAAAGCACCTTATTTATCAGGGAAACAAATTTGACCTGTCCAAATGTGACGAAACAAGAAGCATAGTACATTTTTGCAATTTTGCCAGTAACTAGGCTCACCTACTTACTTGATGATAAGGTGCCAACGATATTATATTTGGAAAAATATTAATGTGGAACATATTATGAAGTGTAATGGACCCGTGTTTTCCCCGTTTTCTTTACATTAAAAACAAGCATGGATTAACTAAAAAAAAATTATATGCTTGAAGTAAAGAACAAAGTTGACACTTAAAATGAGCAACAGTTTTATAGCTACTTTATATATTACATTTTTCTAAATTATTGGGGGCAACTGCCCTCTTGTCACCCCAAGGGACTCCACTTGTGATTAGCTGATTGCAGTGTTATACCAGAAAGTTTAATGTTTTAAACCAAAATTTCTATCTGTCTGAATAGATAGCAGCGCTACCTTCTCAAAAACGTAAGTTTTTGTTTTAGATGGCAATACAATGGCGCTAAAATTTATTTAACTGCAAGCATGGATGTTTTAGTTGGAACTTATGAAGAATTTGTTCTTGGATTGAAGTTACAAAAACAAGATGAGGTGATTTAATTTTGAGCTGTCTAGAAAATTTTGAATAGTATAAAAGAAAAATAGGGTAAGACACCCAGTAGTCGGCCACCTGCCTATTCTCGGACAGAATGTAGGCCTAACTAACAGGGAACCTAGCTCTCTAAGTGCTTTCTCACTTAGATATCTAAGTGACCACTAAGTTTAGTACCACTAAGTGACCACATTAGCCTAGAGCTAGGTTCCCTGTTAGTTACATTCTGTCCGAGAATAGGCAGGTGGCCGACTACTGGGTGTCTTACCCTAGGTAAAATTGCAGGTGGCACAATAATTGAGCTAGGATGAAAGTGAATAGGCTACATCATTTGATGCCTTTTTTTATGCTCTTTGATAGGCTAATTCAATAATTGCTTCTGTCACAAATTGCATCTTGAGCCCTCAAAGGGGCCGCACAGGAATATCATTTTTGTAACCACCCAAAGAATTTATCAACAGTAGTTAAGTTACTGAAAACTTGTTAAAAACATATTTCTAGTTTATAAACATATATATACCAATTCAGGGTATATATTTGCACATTAGGGGGCTGGGGAGAAAGTTTAAAATTACCTCTCATTTACATCAGAAATAAAATTTAACCCCACCCCACTAATGTGCAAATAAATACTCTGAATTGGTATATATAGGGGTGGGGGTAAAATTCATTTCTGACAAAAATGATTATTGCATTTGGAAAGAGCATAAAAAAGGCATCAAGTGGTATGTTTCCTTTATTCATAAGTCAATAACATGAATAACAAAAAATTTACCCTTACTTTGGCCTGTAGATCTAAACCTCAAAGTTTCATTTTTCTAACCTAACCCCTTTCCAAGATAGCCAAAAGTAGCTAAAGTAGAATTTTAAGTCAATAATTTGAATAACAAAAAAATTACCAAAGTATGTCCCAGGAAGGTATTTTGAAGTACCTACCTTCACTCTCTCTCTAGAAGGTCCTGACCTTAGATGACCTTTAAAAATCTGTGTGTTATAAAAGTGAAACCTTGAAAAATAGATCTTCTGCTTAAATGAAGTACAACTACCATAAATTGTTTTCAGCTTCACAACATTGCTCAATCCCACATTGTAAGGTTTTAAAGATATGCAAATACACTTCCTAAATGTGGAAAAAAAATATTAATATGGCTTAAAATTCTATTTAAATAACAGGAATTGTATTTTCATAACCAAAGCCAGAGAAAAAGATACTGATAACTGAAAATTAAGGTAAAATGTTGTTTTGTCAAAATTTCAATAGGTATATACCTATCATAAAGGCAAATTTCAGCACTTTCTAGAGGGAGAAGAAGTAGAGGTAGGTACTTCAAAATACCTTCCCAGGACATAATTTAGCCTGTAGACCCATCCCTGAAAGTTTCATTTTCCTAACCCAAGATAGCCAAATGTAGCTAAAGTAGAATTTTACCCTTTTTTCTCATGATTTAGCTAGGAAGAAAGTGAATAAATTGCTTTATGCATTTTTTGATGGTCTTTTCAGACATAATAATTGCTGGTAGGAGACATCTTATTTTGAGCCCTTAAAGAGGCCCAAAAGGTAACTTATTTTTGTCACCACACAAAAAAGTGACCATCACTAGAAATTTGTTTAAAAAGCTATTAGACATAGCCTACCATTTGCTTATAAATCAATTATTTAAAAGCAATACATTCCAAAGGAACTGATTTAAAACAGTCTAACTCCACAAAAATTTGAATATATAATTATTATTTTTAAATGTCAAATATTTTCCTGACATCTATAGAAAGAAATTTTTTTTCTGGGATGATAAGCTTTGCTGTAACCTAACAATGGCAAAGAGAAAAAAGTAAGCAGAAAATTACAGATTGCTTTACTTCCATAAAAACAACAGGAAACAAACAAAAGGAGGTGCAGAAACTTTTTTTTTTAGTTTCTCAGTTGAGGCATTGTGTAATTTAGCTTCATTTCCATCATTCTTGTAGAAGGATGGCACTGGGGTGGATCTAGAGAAAAATCTTGGGGGGGTATAGATGTATGAGCAGTCCACCACATAAGGAGACATGTAAAGAAAACAATTATTACTTCATTATATGCACAATAATCCTAGTTTAATAGCCTATTTCAGAGTCATCCATTGGGATGCATGAATTTATTATGATCAAATCTAATTAGTTGAACTATTTCTTAGTATTTTTACCTGGTAGAAGTTTACAAAAGTAGCTTTTATGAAGGGGTTAGGGTTAATATAATCAAAAATCGAACCATTTGATTCCCCAATTGATGCTAGATGAATTTAAAATATCAGCTTAGCATTAGTTCTACTTGCAAAAAAAGATAAGTTGAATGTCTCACTTCAAGGGCTCAGAGCGGAATTTGAGAGGGCAGTGATTTTATATATTCTGGAAGAGCATTGAAAATACATTGGATGTTAAGTTTGTCTTTTAGTTGGCAAAGTAATTGAGAAAAGTTAAAATTTACCCTAATAAGTACAGTGGCGAATCCAGGGGTGGGGCAAGGGGGGCGCGCGCCCCCCTAAAATAGTCTAAAATAGTGTAATTTACTTAATTAATGTAAGTTTGCGGTAATTAAACTTGCTCCTAATGCAAGTTTATTGGATCAACCGATTTTGCCCCCCCCCACCTAAAAAAAAATCCTGGATCTGCCACTGAATAAGTATCATCATGACAAGTAATTTGGAAGGTGAAAACTTTGTTATTCTATGGCAGGAGGAAAAAATAATCAAACTTCCTTTAATATTCTATTGGAAATTGTGGAACCAGGTAAAGGAAACATTACAGGGCAGCTCAAATAAAAATTCTAGGAAATCTGTAGATTTCATTCATATAGCTCAAATACAGTCTTTATAAAATTAAGGAAAGTTTCCATGGAAAGCTAGTGAGCATTGTATTTTTACCTAAATTTGCTAGCTAAAGGATGCATATACTCCTAAATGCCTTTTTCAAATATAATAATTCCTACCATCACAATTGTGCTCCAGCCTCCTTTCCTAATTCCTTGATATTTGAAGTAAAAGGCCCTTGTGGCCTGAGCCTTGACTATGACGAGTCTGCCCACAGTAATGCCTATGTATGGCTCCATGCCATGTACAAAAATTGGCTTATTTTGTTTGGTTACTGATTGTGGTTGTTTGCATGATTCCTTTGGACTTATTTCTCATCAAAAGTTCGTTTGTAATGCAAAATTAAATAAAAAATACAACTAAATCAGCAGTAATTATTTAGGCCTCTTAAACTGGGGGGGGGGGGAAGCTTGCAAGAATCACAATTGTTACTATTGTTTAGTCAATTAAGTACCTTAATAAGTGTGTAAAAATATAAAATAAAAGGAATTAAATGTCAGAAAACTGGGGGGCAATTGCTCCCCAGCCCTAGAACCATCACTGCAAATTTGTGAACTTCTTTGCTCCTAATTATGCTGTTTTTGGTGCTTCTCACCTTTTTTGTACTTGAGAGGATTTTGGATAGATTGCCAGTCAAAATTTTGTTCCTTTGTATCCTATTGCTTTAGGTAAGAGTTTTGCAAAAGCAATGTTCACATCAAAGCCTAACAAGACTTCCATGCCCAGACATGTGCATCTGGCAATGTCCTTGCTTCAGTATGGACATTCAGTCAGACATACATGGAAACGCCAATCTTAAGCAAAGATGACAATTATACTGCAAAAGAGGCTTCCTGATTGAAAGAATTAAAAATCCTAGACACAGAGCTCTACACTGGAGAACTAGATCCTCAACTGCAACTTGTTGTAGCCAAGCACCAACTATTGTATTTGAAAAGAACTGACTAGATGTTGACGTCTGGACAGACCCATGTCTAGACATACAAGACTAAGTAGACAGATATTGTCACATCACTTTTGTGCAAAAGAAGCAAGTTTTTCTCAGATGAAAGCCTGGTAAAAAGTTGCTTTCTGGACAAACTTTTGTTGATATTTTAAAAGAAATTATTGGAATCAAGTGTATGAAATTTCTGGGGTTTGTAAAAAGTTGTTTTCTGGACAAACTTTTGTTGATATCTTAAAAGAAAGTTTTAGAATCAAGTGTATGAAATTTCTGGGATTTGCTCAAATCTCAAGAAAATCAAGAAGTTTCACTCATAGTTTTAAAAAAATATTGGTAGAAGCTTTTTAAAGAATATTGGTAGAAGCAACAGTCATTATCAAGACTAAATGGTATTAATTCTACACAGACCCTGGTTTGTAGCTTTTCAAATGAATTTGTTTTTTCTCAAACATTTCTCTTTGCATTCTGGACTCATGCATATTGTGGTCTAGTTATTTTCAGAGATCACACTGCCTTTGCATGACGTACAAATAACGGTTCAATAGAATCCTTTTATTTGACAGTAACAAAAAAATAAATAAATCCGTGGATATTTTTGTCATGCATGCAGCTGCCATCATCAGCAGATAAACTGTCTATCTGCTGATGACGGGCCATTGTATATATGACAGAAATATCTGGAGATTTTTGTTTTTGTTTTGCTTTCAAATAAAAGGATTTGCCCCTATTGAACTGTTATTTGTATGGTATGGAATCAAATATGCTTTTATTTAATTTTTGTTATTCATTTTCTTTTATTATTATTTTTTTATCTTGGTCCAAACAAAACTTTGGAATTGCATTGGGAAGTTTTCCAGCAATCTCAACAGACTCAAACTTCACTTCCAATCCCATTGGAAGAAAAGAGTACACATTGGGTGGAGAAGGGGGATGCGCCATCAAATTCTGCATAACATTTTTTTTGTATTTTTAAGATAAGATAAGGGTTTATTCCAAAAAACAACACAACCCAAAAAAAAACAAATGACCTTCCATAAGCTAACGCTTGTTCGGAAGTATTAACCCTCTTAAAATTAACAATTATAATAACATACTAAAAAAAAGAGAAAAAGAAGAAAGAAAGAAAAAGAAAAAAAAGAAGAAAAAATGAAAATCTTACACTCACTCGGCTCCTGGTTCCAATAACCAAAAATCAATACTTCAAAAACACCAAAACTCCACAACTACCCACCGCCATCCCATAAATAATAAATAAACAAAACAAAAAAAAAATAAAAATATATAGGAAAAACGGGTTCCGGGCTAACCTGAGAGTGACTCAGCTATACCACCCTTTAAACAAATTCATACCTACGGAGACAGAGGGTTTTGAGGGCCCAACGGAATTCACATAGATTTGCTGACCTTTTTAAAGAAACAGGCAAATTATTCCAGACAACTGGCCCCACATGACGTATTGAAAATAGCGATCTAGTACTAGTAACTTGAGGTGTCCGTATATCTCTAGCATGACGAGTAGGATAATTGTGTACATCATCACCAGAAATAAATAAATTTAAAAAAATTGAAAAACACTTGGGAACCAAATTAGAAAAATATTCAAACATAAATAACCCATGGTAAAATTTTCCAAGACCCGACACAGGAATAATATTTAACTGTACATATTGGGATCTCACCGAGGTTCTCCGATTATCTCCGGACAACACTCGCAGTGCCATATTTTGTATCACACGTAACTGCTGCAAATGCACTGAAAATGTGCTAGACCATATACTCACGCAATATACTAAATACGGGTGAACCAACGAAAAATAGAATCAATCTCAAAACAGAATCCTGGAAAATATTTTTTAACTTTCTCATCATTCCAACATTTCTTGCAATCTTACTACTAATAAAAGAAACATGATTTTTAAAACTAAGGCATTCATCCACAATAACACCAAGGTAACGTATAGTATTTGTACGCTTAACACATAATTCTCCATTTGCAAATCCACAACCCAAGGGTAAAAATTTGATGATCTACCATATATAATAAAACCTGATTTACTATGGTTTAACAAAAGCTTATTCACTCTCATCCACTTATCTATACCTAACATACCTCTTCTCATTATCTCTATTAAATCAGATTCAGTCTTTGCTGCGGCAGTAAAATGGGTATCATCTGCAAAACTAGGAATAATCACCCTACAATTGGAATGTGCACTATCTAAAAAATCCAAGACAGAAAATCGTAAGTCGTTAATATAAACCAAGAATAAAAGCGGACCTATTATCAGTTAATTTTCTTTCTAGAAATACAAATTGTTCCAGACATTTAGTGACCATGGTCAGTGTGGAAGTGTTAGATGTATAGCAGTTTCTGGAAAATTTGTAGCCTGTGGAAGCTCTGATGAGACAATTAAAGTATATGATTTGCAGAAAAGAATAGACTTTGGAAATCTAATCAAACATAATGGTAATATTTCTTTTGATTTCTGTTTTATGGAATGCCATAATAATTCCAGTGATTTAAACAATCTGAAAGTTGTGGTATAGAACATTATTATGTTGAAACATACCTACATACCTGACACATATTTCGAATTCAGACGTTTTGACCCAGATTTGCTATGAGTTTCAGGAACTCATCTCCCAGAGTTTTGGAAACATAAAACTAGATGGTATAGAATTCATTTATTCAGAAATGGAAGAATGGGGAAATTATGGTAAGAAAGCAGTTTCTGGTAAATTTGCAGCATGGTAAGCTCCGATGAGACAAATAGGCTAATGCATATGATTTGATGACAAGAACTGATTTTCAGAATTTAATCAAATATAATGGTTTGATTAAACCTTTAATTTTTGTTTAATTTGTGGCCATAATAATCTCAGTGATTTGTATAACGTGAACATTGTGACATAAAACGTTACGACGTTAAAAGACATCTGTCTTGTTGGAATTCTGGTTGAAAAATTATGACGTTTTGAAAGATGTTTTTTTTACTAGTTTCAGAAACTCTTTTTCTAGGGCATTGGAAAATCAAAATTAGGTGTCATGGATCGTTTTTTTATTCAGGTAGGAAGAATGGGGTAGATAGGTAGGGAGTAGGGCTAGTGATGAATTAAGTATCTTTCAAGTCTTGCTGAGGTCAGGAAGGTATTAATGCTAAAATTCTAGCTACTTATTTCATGGCCAAAAAGTGCAAGGTATCAGCTATACTGGTATTTGCCCTACTAGTACCACCTGCCAGGGTCAGTAGATACCCTTATGAATGTTACTGGTAGAAATATATTATTTCTATTAGGGAGCCTTAAATCTCTGGGTGGTACAAATAGGGATAGATGTTATTATAGTTCAGATAAATTTGGTCTAGGGGAAAAAATTGCAATTGTATTAAAATATTACAATTTTGTACAACCGTGTAGTTCTGTAGGTATGATAGTCTAGTTACAACTAATAGAGTATTTGGTTATAAGATTGTCCATAAGTGAGCATGTTACTCACATGATGGTAGGCCAACCTTATTGATTCTGTAATTCTAAATTAAAGACTGGCAGGATTGATGTAAAATACTAGAGTACATAGGAGACTTCTTATTGATGTTCAAGTTTAATTAAAAGCTGGATTTTGATGTTAATTATTTATGTCTAGAGTTGATTTAAAGCTGGCATTTCATTAGCTGTTATATTGATATATTCAAGTATAAGAATTTGAGAAGAACTGTACAAAAAGTGGTTGGATATGAAATGGGAGATTTTAGAATTAGACAATGTTGAAGATTTATGGTAATTTTAGGCAAATAGTTTGCAAAGTAACAGAGCATGTGCTTGCAAAAAAGTTAAAACTCAACTAGGAATATTTGTGGAAACGCTTTTAGCTTACTAAAAGAAAGAAGGAGTTTTTACCCCCCCCCCCCCGCCTGTCACCACGACATTAAAATATTGGAAGCCACGAAAATAAAATGGTCAAGCATGGCTCTAAAACATGAGGGTTTTGAAAGGCTGAGGAAGATCTCTTTGCAAATGTTTTCAAAGGAATTGTCTAAAGATTAGTTTTAGATGTTAGCTTGATTGACTGTAGGTCAAACATTAAACTTTATGAGAAATATTCTTCAATCCAGCTTTCTCGGATTAGGATGAAATCAAGGTTAAGCTGGTTTGGTCATGTTTTATGAACGATGGATAAGAGAGTAGAACGACTGTGTTTTTGACTGCCCATCTAGAGCTAAGTGAAAAACAGGTCGTTCCCAATGGGGCAGAGAGAGGGCATTAGGAAAGATTTAAAAGGAAAATCAAACCTTATTCAAGGGGTAAAGAGTGAAGCTTTGAGTAGATTGGTCAGTAGATTTGAGTATTACCTGTGTCATTTAGGTCTTTAACCCCCCTCCCCTCCTTCACAAAAAGTTAAAGTACCTTATTGAGTTATTACAATGTTATGTTTAATTGTGTCTCTCATCAGCACATGCTCAAATGATTTCAATCATAGAGTAGGGGGAAGAGCTGGTGCTTCTGGCAAGTAAGTCTCAACAAGTGAATTATGATAGAAATTACAGGAAATTCTGGTGAAAACTACAGCGGATTCAGTTTTCGATGGATCAGATCGTATTCCCTCCCCCCTTCACTTGAATATATGCCTGATTATGCTAGCTAGTATCAAACTCATTGATGCCATGTTAGGATAATTTCCAACTATTTTGGTAGAAATCTTGGTTGAATACATAATAGCCATTCCTCCACACTTGTGGGAGGAGGGCGGGTCGAGTCGGGATTGAAAGGATTTATCTCACCAGAATATTTATTAAAACAAAAATGGCTTCAGGTGCAAGGCTTAAATTGTGATAAAAAAGGGCACCTGGTGCAATCTCTTTTCTAAATTGTTTGAGCTCTTTCCAAACTTTTAGGAGGTTTTGCTGAAAGGGGAGTTGGGGTACTGATGAAACCGCTTTTATCCCTTTGGGCTGCTTTATGCATTTTGAGACCCCGGGGGATCACGCTATGTCCCCTTCCTCTAAATAGTGTCTGTTCTTAAATACATTTTAATTGCCGAAACTTTAACCTATTAATTTTAATTTGAAAATGCTTAATAAAAATTGCCTGGAGAGTTTTTTTTACCAATTGCTGTCGCCAAAACTCTTCTGTATAAATTGTAAATATCTCTCCTGGTAAAACACTGGTAAAAGACTAAACACTAAAACACTGGTTAACCTGGTAAAACACCACCTGTGCCAGATCAAGACCACAGCAAGGTCACCATGGCAAGGACAAATCACTTAAACCTAAACCAAATCACTCAACTTCAGATAATCAGTAAAACGTCTTTACCAACTTTTTTAGGTTTCTAGGTTTCCTTGATCTAAGAAGACTTGCCCAGAACTCTACTGTAATTAGGATTGAATACTGACTAGCTAAAAAAGAAGAAAGGTCTTTTTTATTCTATTTGTCAAACGCTATACAATTCAACTTAGGTTCACACAGGAGCGACACCTGTTTGTCATGGCAATTTACAGTTGCCGTCACAAGCACTTAAAATTTATCTGTAAATAATTTATTATTTAAAAAATCTCAATTTTAACTAGACAACCGGGAAATTTTTCCAGTAATCGATGATTTTTTTGAAAAAACAACAACGGCCATTGAAGAGACAATCCTGTGTGAACATGAAGACAGCGAAATTTGCCCATTAATAAAATTCATTAATGTTGTATATTAGTAGCATATTATTATATTATCATTATATATTATCATGTTGTATATTAGTAGCTGTTTTTGTGTGGGACCCTAAAGTAAGTGGTAGATTGCATTAGAACATTTTTATTGATTCACAAAAATGATTTTAACCAGGCAACTAGGAATTTTTAAGCAAACAGTGTGTATATTTTATAATATTATTGGGTAGGTATTAAACAATAATTAATGTTTACAATTTTCGAAAGAACAACAGCAGCTCTGGACGAGACAATCCTGTGTGAACACTAAATAATAAAAAACAAAATCTGAAGCAAGGAGCGACATTAAAACTAAAAACGAACACCCCTCTCCTTTTCTATGTTTGGTTGATAATGTTATTTAAAAATTGTGGTAAGTGCCAGTTAAGTATGATGTAATTATTAGTTGAAAATAAAACCCATCTCATCTCCGTAAAATTCCTTACGGACAATTCCATCCTCACTGAACATCCCCACCCTCTCCCTTGCCGTAGAATTTCATGTAGAAGATTCAGTCTGAAAAATTCTCCTTAGCGTACTTTCATCTGAAAAAGCCTTTAAGTTCTAATCGTTTTTTCGATTACTGTGGAAATCGCCCTTCCATAGAAATTATTTACCGGAAATCCAAACACGCTGAAAATTTCCCCCTGACAATTCCCCTGGAACATCTCCGCATGTGCAATTGAGTAGACAAAGAGAAAGTAAGACATATAAAAAGAATTTAGTATAGGAATTCCTTCAAATTCCCCTAGTGTAAAATTTTCTCTGGGAAGTTCACCCCTGAAATTTGCCTCCACACAGAAAATTATCCCCATAGAAACCCACCCTGAGCACAAAATCTCCCCTCCCAAATGTCTGTATGCTTCCTAATAACAAATAATATACGTAAACAATGGGTAAATTTTATGACTTAAAGACCTATCCCCAAGGGCTGATAAGGGGCATATTATCTCCAAAGGCATAATTTAGGGATTTTTAACTATGCTGGACAAAATGACCATCTCAAAATCTTGATCGGACAATTTTGGGGAAAGAAAAGGTGGGGGAGGGGGCTAGTTACCCTCCGATCTTTTTGGTCTCTTAAAAAGGGCATTAGAACTTTTGATTTCCATTCAAATGAGTCCTCTCCGGATGTTCTAGGACCATTGTTTTGATACGATCACCCCTCGGAAAAAAAAACAAATAAACAAATTACGCATCCATGATCTTTCTTTTGACAAAAAATACAGAATTCCACATTTTTTTCAGATTGGAGCTTGAAACATCTGCAGTAGGGTTCTCGATGCGCTGAATCTGATGGCGTTATTATCATTAAGATTCTTTGACTTTTAGGGGTTGTTTCCTCCCTTTTTGAAAATCAGGCAAATTTTCTCAGGCTCGTAGCTTTTTATGGGTAACACTAAGCTTAATGAATCTTCTATACTTGGTATCAGCATAACAAGCTGATTCTTTTGATACATGTCTATTGATATCAAAATTCTGTTTTTTAGAGTTTCGGTTATGCTGTGTTACTCCTTACTTACAGTTACTAGAACTGCTTGATAAAGGCGGTAAAAATTGTTCATTCACGAAATTCACAATATCGCTTATTATAGCTATTTTTTTTTATATGACCCTATGCAGCATCATACCTTGAACAGAAATAAACTTGGAAATTACATGGATTTGAGAGCTCTAAAAGAAACTTAAATGTTATATATACATCAGTTGCTAGTATTGCATTCTTCAAAACGAAAATATAAATGACAGAACGAAAATATTATCATCTTGTTTAGTTATGTACAGCACAAAGTCATTGATCAGATACCACAGAAGAACGAAATTTCGCACGAATTTATATTAAAAACATAGTAAGATATTGAGAGAATATTAATAATTTGTTTTAGACCCCCCCCCGTTTTTTTTTGAAACTTCTTTTCTTTGATTTTAAACTAAAGCAGAGTTTGTACTTTTGCGATATCTAATAAAAAAATCTTATAATTTCCAATCGGCAATTGTTTAATAAGGGAAATAGACAGAAGATGGTAAAAATATAAAAATAGATGGTGTGGTTAGGCCTCTGGCAATAATATTTTTGTCGGTCAAGTGCCAGTTTTTGCTGAATATTTTCTGGTGAGGGGATTAAAACAGGGAAACAGTGCCTTCTTACATCAGATGTTGTCAAGGTTTATGGGAAGAAATTTCACGGGAAGGGGACTCCCCCCCATTGTCCTCCTATGTGCAAGTATGAAAATAAGAATGTTATTTTGACCTATGTAAATCCTTTGGCAGTGCAAAATTTAAAAGCATTTTACTCATTAGAAATAAGCAACTCATTTCACAAAAGTGAGAAATGTGAGTACCATTACCAAAAATCACCTACGATGCCACCTATACCGGTTAATTGGGTAGTGGAACCTTGAACGTTATACAGGACTATTACCCACAGGGTTGAACTGTTTAAGAAGATGTACTATGGGAAAATTCTGTGTTCCAAATTTCTTTGGTTAGTATAGTAGATAGCACTAGTTTTTAGTTATGCCCACCTTTCTACTACCGCTTTCGCTTCCTGGCTAGGTACGGTCATGTGTATAGATGGACTAAACTCAGTTAATTCGTTAGGCAACAGTCAGTTCAGCACTATTTGTCTTCTTGTGTTTATGTTTTTAAGAGAAAGCAAGGGTAGCTGTAAATTAAGCTTCTTCGTTTCCTTCAGGTACTGTCACATGCGTAGATGGATTCAAATCAGACAATTTGTTAAGTGGTAGTGAAGATGGCACCATATGTATTTGGCGCACTAGAGGCTGGGAGTGTGACAGAACCCTAGTTAATGCTCATAAAGGGGGAGTAACCTCGCTTTCTATACATCCATCAGGAAAATTGGCACTATCAGTTGGAAAAGATAAAAGTCTTAGAACTTGGAACTTGATAAAAGCTAGAACAGCATATGTGAAAAATCTCCATGCAGGTAATGAATTTATTTTGACAATAAATATGAGGGAAAATCAAGCATGTTTATCATAATAAAGTTTAACGAGTTTTAAATAAAATTAAACAGTAGAACGTAAATGATTTTAGTTAGAACAGGTCTGTGTAAAAAATTATTAAATTTGGCAAGAGTAAAGTTTGACTAAAACTTAAAACTAATTCTACTGATCCGAAAAGAAAATAGATAATAAATATCTTTTTTACTAGTTTTAAGTTGAATGTTACATGCAAACAGCGAAATTGATTGTTGTACCTGAAACACCCATACAATAACCCTGAAGGTTTACGGGTACGGTATACTGTTTCCAAATAAATATATCCTTATATGTTGCGTAATTTGTGTATGCTTGGATATACGTATAAAGAATGTGTTCAACAAAATAAAATGAATAAGTAAAGGAAAGGAAAAGGAAATAAAAAAGAGGAAAGAAAAAGGAAATTATACAGTTGAATATCCCTGTCAAAAGGTAAAAAAATGCAATAAAAAAAGACAAAAGAAAAGAATAATGACTCAGGGTTCATCAGAGAGATACCCCCACTTCTTATTGATTTTGGTTGATGGTTTCCGGATATGGTTGTTGCTTTGTTTCAAAATAAAATACTTCCTTACATAAAGCGTCAATTGTATGCACTTGGATACACAAGGAATGTCTTCAACAAAATAAAACGAGATAAGCAAAAGAAAGAATAAGGAAGTATGCTTATAAAGGAATCTTTCCTTATAAACAAGAAGGAAATGAATAAGGAAAACTGTTTTCATTACTATACATGTATCATGTCAATACAATTTTGTATTTTGTAATTTATTAGCTCAAATACCTTATTGCCCTTCGTCCCAATCTTATTTTATGGAAACAAGCAATGGGCCTTTGTGGCCTGACCATCGATCTTGTTTGGTGTGTCTGCTCATGATAATAAACCGGCAAAGATGAAAGCTGTGACTGCTAACTTGTTTTCCTTCTGAGACATTGACTTAAAAACAATCAGTTTTTTTTGTATAATATAGGCCATTTTATCACATTTTTTTATGACCCCTTGCCACCAAAATATTTGTCATCGCTTTGGTTTCATCGACCAAAAGTTCCATTGCCTTTTCCTTTTGTAACTCCGAGGTTTTGTCCGTCACTGAGAAAAATTTCCTCGTTTTACCTGTCAATGCCAAAATTTCAACAATTTTGTAAAGTATGTCATCTTTTTTTTTGACTGGGCTGGATTTTGCCACCTCTCCTTATAATATTTTCATTCTGTCACCTATTATTCTAACAAGTCGATACATTTTCATAGTTCTGGGAGAATTACAGCCAAATAAACTTGTATCAACAAAGAATTGAGCCCGTGGAAGGCAGCTACATCTGCAGACTGCCCACAGAAGATTATATGTATAAAATGTTTCTCCATAGTGAGATATAATCTTGTGGTCTTTACTCATAATATTCTTTTCTAATTAGTCACTTTTTATGTGTTCTTTTTGACCCAAAAACATAGAAAACAGTTCCACTTAAAGTCGCTCCACGGGAGGGCCACCAATTCACAAAAATGTAGGAGGCAAGGATGTTTTCTCCAATTTATTTAATGTAGATACAAAACAGTATTTTTTAAAATATACGGGGGGGGGGGGGCGTGTGTTCATTTTTTAAATTTTTTAAATGAAAAATACCGAAAAAGGTATTTTTCAGTATCTCCGGTATACCGAAACCGGTATAGGTATTCTAGTGGTCAGTATCCCCGCTGGCCATATGGGAGCCCAAAGTTCGATTCTCCGTCGGGGAGGATTTTTTTAGCCATCCTAGCCGAGTCGTTAGCGCGCTAGAACTTATACCGTTTATCCGAGAGGACATGGGTTCGGATTCCGGTGTCACTGTTCATTTGGTTTGAACGGGGTCAGTGGCATGACTGTTTAGCTCAGCCAGAGTTGACCTAGCTCTAAAAGGGTACTTGGAGAAATCTGGAGAAGGTAAACAGGAAGGTATGCAAAAGCACAGGATGGCTGGTCCCCAACCCCCGTTGCACTTCCTGGCTTAAGGGCCATGAAACGAGATCAGCACTGCCAGTAGGGATTGTAAAAATCAAATGCCATGTTCTTTACCCATACCTTTTTAAGGGGGAGCAATTATCCCCCTGAGTGGCACCCCTGCTTCAAAACAAAACTTAAGATTTTTATAGTATAGTCTTTAAAAAGCTAATATCTATTAGGGGATTTTGTCGAAAAGCTAAATCAATACTTATGTTTAGTGTTATGACGTTTTTACTGATTTTTCTCTAGTCTAGGGTTTTGTTGACAATTTTTGCTTTGATTTTTTCTTGGGCTAGTGTCAATCCTTACGGTAGATACCTTACCACATCAGCTCCAGATGCCATTGACATACATATGGTTGCTACTGGATAATTCTTCTTTAAATAAAATTTGGAAAAGATTTTAATAGTCTATTAAGGGCAATTAAAACGATAATAAAAGAATCGTCTTCATTTTGTAATTTTTTGGACTGTTATGGGTGTGTTTTCGCATAATCTCATCACTGGGATCGGATACTGCACCCTATGGCGGGTTAATGTCGCTGAGAATGAATCCCGGGGCCTGTATTACCAAGCAGAGATCAATCCTACTGCGCCACCATGGGACATATAAAGAGTATTTATAAGTAAAAATAACCCCCCGTGCTTGTGAGGGGGGTCAATGGTGTGACTCTGCAAAATTATCCGCCCGGGGTGTGGAGGCAATGGGCCTGAGCTTCAATCCAGTCGGCTTTATTTCACCCCAAATTATAATTAGTGAAAATGCTCATCTATATAAATCATTGGGAAGAAATTTTAATAATTACTTCTTTTTCTTATTTGAACTAATATGACGACCCTTTCACACACTCTCATCACCGGAATCAAATTTCGAGCCCTGTAGCTTCTTGCTACTGCTGAGTTCAAACTCTTGGTTCGGTATTACTAAGCTGAAGTCAGTCCCATTGCGCCTGTACAGGACATATTGATAATTACCGAAGTTTTTCAACAAGCATCTATCTTGATAATTGGCTTTTCTGGGGATATATTCTTACTGCAGATTTTCTGTGATACTATACTTTCTGTTATGACGCTGCAACTTTTTGCCATGACGCTACAGCCTTCTGTTATGATACTATTCCATGATCCTCAAATTAGACAATTACTGAAAATTGTGAAACATTTTCAGTAGGTTTATTGCATACCTTCTTGGTAAAAGCTTCGGGAATTAAGATTTTCCCAGGGGTACCATTGAAATACTTTGGCCTTTCACTTTAAATCTTAATTCCCTAAGCTTTTATCAAGAAGGAATGCAATAAACCTACTGAAAATGTTAATGGACCAAGGCAGTCTACGGTTTCTGTTTATAGTTAAAGGCCAAAGTATTTCGGTGAAAATAGGATAATAGATTGGGTGGGTGTTTGTGTGTGGTTGGTAGGGGGGATGGTGCGTATGGCAGCTGCGTGCTTGCAGTTGTACGTGCAGCTTTTGGCTTAGTTTTACCTGTAGATGCTGTATTAAAAGCATGTGGGTTTTTAGGTTAGTTAAGGCTAGGTTAGATTAAGTTAAGTTAGCTTAAAATGGGGTAAGTTAGGCTAAGTTAGGCTAAGTTAGGTTAAGTTAGTTAATTTAGGTTAAGTTAGTTAATTTAGGTTAAGTTAGGCTAAATTAAGTTAGGCTAAGTTGGGTCTACTTTTTAAACCTTATCACCAGGCACGTACGCAGGAATTTATTTCGGGGGGGGGGCAAATCCTTCAAAACAGAAGATAGAAGCATATTATATTACGTAACATATACAAAAACTAAAAGCACATATATCAAGAAATAGAGACTCGCCCAATATTGCAAATTGCAACCTACGAGCAGAGCTAAGAGCAAGCTTTCCAGAATCTCATCCACTGATACACAAATGTCTCGATGGACATTCAAAAGTGCCAAGCCATTTAGTCGGCCTTCATCCATTCGGCTGCGGAGATAGTGTTTTAGCCTTTTCACTGAAGAAATGACCTCTCAACACATGCTGTAGAAGCAGGAACGACGCTGAAAATGCGGAGTAACATATGGAGATTGGGAAATATGCCTTGCTCACCCTCAGCTAGGCTCTGCACTGTCGTCTTTGGAAAAAGACAGGGAGCTACTTTCAGCCACTTAGCCCGCCATAGTTGAAACTCAGCCTTCATAGTAGACTCCGAGCTTGTTAGATCTGAGGCATATAACTTGATCAGTTCTTTAACATCGCCAATAGACTGTTTTATGACAAAAGATGGCAGAATTTCGCTGAGGCCTTTCCGGATAACCTTGGGTTTTGTGAATCGAGATTCGAGTAATTGCATGTGTTGGTCCACGAATGGGATGAAAAGGCAAACTCGATAGTAAAATTCTATGTGCTTTTCTGCCGGGATATCATGTGGGATGTTGACGACATTTCTCTTTCGTGGCATGGCAATAGTGACTTCCAGTTCTTGGCATATGCACGTGACTTCCGAAAACAGCTGACCGAACTTCTCTTCGGCCCTATTTCGTGTATCTTGAAACATTTCTGTCGCACTTTCGACACACTGAATGCACATAGCCATATCGATGTTTTCTGATTGCAGCAGCTTAGACAAATTCAGTGTGTACCCCAGAAAAAAATCCATCACTATAAGGGTCACTATATAGTCCCAGCTCAGATGTTATTGAGCAGACTTCTGGCTTTTGACGACGCCACGGAGTCCCCATTTGTCTCTATGTCTTCTAGGGCCTTAAAGATCGGAACTACTAACTGCTTTGATATCTGTATCGCATCGTGTCTTTCGACCCATCGAGTTTCGCACACTCCTTTCAGATTGACTTCAGTGTAGGTTTTTAAGACAGCGCTACGCTTGGCACTGAAGTGAAAGAAATTAACTGTTTTACTAATAACCATCATACAGTTCTTGATATCAGGAATCTTGCTCGAGTCCGTCAATACCAAGTTCAAGGAGTGGGCGACACAGTGAACATACTTGGCGAGTGGATATTTGTTCGAGATAAAAACCTGGGCTCCTGACATATGCCCACTCATGTTTGCAGCCCCATCATACCCTTCTCCCCTGCATTGTTTCATATCGAGACCAAGTTTCTCCATTCGACTTATGATAATTTGATCGAGGCTTTCACCTCGCAAGTCTTCAACAATAGCAAACTCGACAAACCTTTCCCTGATCTGAAAAGTTTTGCTGTCCAAAAATCAAAGCCCTAGAGCAATCTGTTCCTTCCTTGATATGTCGCTTGTCTCGTCTGCCAGGATGGTGAAAAAGCGAGCCGATTTCACTTGATCAGCAATCTTTGCAGTAATGAGCTGTCCGCAAATATCAACTAGTTCGTTCTGAATTCTGGGGCCGCAGTACTGGGCATTGCCCGCACTTTTCTTAAATACCTCATTTCATTATTGGATCGTCTTTCATCCGATAGCGTAGCAAGGTCCTAAAATTTCCATCGTTTTTTACAGGCTTTACAAAGGTTAATTTCTTCGAATCCTCATCCTTACGCGGTGCAAGTCCTTGTCATTCACACAACAGTATTATTTCTGCGATGAGACGAAGCCTTTTGCTGTTAATTTCTGTTTCGTATCTTTTCCGATCATTCAATACTTCCACCATAGAGGACTTTTGCCTTCTCACTGTTGCAAGAAAACTTTCCCCCCAAACAACAGCGTCTTTATAGTAAAAGTTCGATTGATGTTTAGAAAAGTCTTCTAGGACGTTTTCCAATTCACGCGAGGCTCCTTGACAAGCTGCGCTAATTTTTGGTGAGACCCCCTTCCGGCTTGATCACAAGCAAACAAAGAACAATATTTGCAGAAACACCCTTTTTTCACTGAAGAAAATACTAGCCAAGCGTACTTATCCATCCAGCTAACTTGAAACTTCCCTGTTTTTGAGCCTGTGACATGACCTGGTAAGGATAGTCCTTGTTTGGCTTAAATGCCTTTTCAGTAAATCATAGGCCTACGTTGTCTCATCGGACACCGAACCTCTTCTTTCGAAAAGGTTCCAATGTCAAGCTCAACGTCAATACATTATTTAATAATATTCAACTAGAACTCACACAAAGAAGGGAATATAGCAACAAAACCACAACTAATTAGTCAATCAAGGTGAACTATATCAACCTCACTTATTCAACAAAAGGCCTATCCCTAGTCCTAAAACCCGGAAACCACGATATATGTCAACCTTCAAAAACAACTGATGGTCATACCCTATGGCCATGTCCCTTTCCAAGGGCAGACTCAAATATAATATAAATATCCTAATACTATAAACCTTAAATCACCAGAGACAAATCACACTATTTTAAATCTAATCAACATTATATTATTCCCAAAAAAACATATATCTGTAAATTAAATAATTCAATAATATTAGGTTACAAATTTTTTTTTCACAGGTTCATTAACATTAACAGAGTCCGTCTGCACGCTAATTGCTTATTTTCTTCGAAATCGCTAATTTTCTTCGATAAAATGACTAATTTTTCAAATAATTCAGTATTAAATCCAACCTTGGCAGACTGGTCTAAAGAGCACATATGTAACATTACAAAGTTTATTTTATCAAATAAATAGATAGATAGATGGATATTTTATTTATGAAATATACATAACGCTACAAAATACACCTGCACACATGCCAAGTGGCATAATTGAGCGCATTAAAAATTAAAACTAATTATTAAACACCCTTAGCAATTAAAATGAAAAAAAAACAACAACAAGCCTCTTGGACAACTGCCCTAGTACAAATAAGGTAAATAAAACCAAAGTCGACCTTCAGGGATAAACTTCCCCACCATTCTGCGAAACTGCTGGTAATCAGCGCACTCTAATATCCAGGGGAATAGAATTCCACACCTTTGGACCAATATGCCTCAAACTAAATCCTGCCCTAGTAGTTCGCCTAAACTCTTGTGAGAAATTGAACTTGAGTGATGTCGGATATGAATGACGCTGCGAGTTAAGAGGGAAAATTCCATGGAAATGTGATGCTAACTGGCCAAAAACGTAATTTTGACATATCTGGGATATTGCTATGAAATGAAGTTGATGAAAAGAAAAAATTCCAGCTGATCCAAAAAGATGAGTAACAGAAGACCTATTCAGAAAAAGTATCCTTATCGCTTTATTTTGTAAAATTTTAAGGGGTTTATAAAGTGAAGGAAAAGTTGAAGCCCACACAGAAACACAATATAGAAAAAAGGGTGGACCACAGAAAAGTAAATTGATTTAAGTATATTAACCGGAAAAACATGACTGAGACTGCACATAATCCCAACATTCCTAGAAAGTTTTACCGACAGAGTTTTAACATGTTCATGGAACGACAAATTTTCATCAATAATTATCCCAAGATATCTAAACTGTTGTACCCGTTTCAGTTCCAAATTATTTAAATACAGAGAAAAAACATCAGAATTGACTGAACCAACTCGCGAAAGTAGCATATACTGGCATTTCCTTTCATTTAATCAAGAAATAATGGAACTTGATTTTTTTTTCAGAATTATAATTTAAACTACAAAAAATTCTGGACTGGTATCAAAAATTCCTTAAAAAAAAGCTGACCAAAGCCATTCAACCTTCGCAACTTCTAAGCCTATACCAAAAAAAGGAAAAGAATGGAGGCATGTACCTCGGATAAGCCAAATCAACAAAATTTGGACAAATTCAACTTCAAAGATTTTTCTGATCTCAATAAACAATGCAAAAAAATTATAACCGTCAACAACCTCCAAGACTTCCACCTAACTTCCAAGGAATAACAGGGTGGCCTTATATAAAACACCACTGATTACTGGAACACTTACCAGCTGTATTACACAACACTGACTAGTTGGGGGGGGGGGGTATAATCCACGTGACACAGATACCAGCTGCTTCAAACAATACCGATAACATAGTGCTAACCAGCTGCTTCACACAACAATAGTTAGTTGGGGGGGGGGGGTATATTCCACTTGATAGAAATACTAGCTGCTTCAAGCTATGCCGATAACATAGGGTTAACCAGCAGCTTCACACCACACTAGTTGCCCCCCTAAAAAAAACTCAAAAAGAGAACAGGATGGAGGGGGTAATCCGGTTGCATAACACAACACCGAACACCTAATAAAATATGCGAACAGCCGCACCATCCACGGCAACAAACCAAAAGAGAGAAAACGAAAAACCAAAATCTGACAAAATTTGCGGTTTTGAAAACTTCTAAACTTAAACAAAAAAAAAAAAAAAAAACAATTCATCGAAAACATTCCTCAGTGGAGAGAATCTTACCTCAATAAATTTCCTCATATAAATAATTTTTAATCTGAAGAATTTATTTATATTTTTTTCCATCCTTTTTTTATTATTCCATTGAAAATTCATCTAAATCTTTCCTCATTCGGACTCTATCTCGAATGTTTATAAATGAATAAAAAAATAAATAAATAACTGACAGCAATGATTAAGTGCGCGTACCCATGGGAATGAAATCAAATGTCTAATTTTGATGACCTAAAGACACAGTTTAAGAATAAATAATGATCCTAAATGGCGTGATTAAGTGCGCTTATGCGTGGCAACAAAATTAAATGAATATTTTCACTATTACATTGAAGGCGGAGGGGTATTAAATTGTGATTGAAAAATCACGAGAAATAAAGAGAAAAAATACATAAATTACAAACAAAATCTTAGGAAATGTAGGGCTAAAAGCTGCAAAAAAAAATAAATGCTACCACAAACTCTGTATACCACATACTACCACATACACTGTATTCATTAATCTTAAAAAAAGGTGAAAGTTTTTATTACTTTTACGAAAAAAAAAAATCAAACCGGGTAACTTGAGTTTACGGATCTAACTTTACTTTGACTATAGCAAAAATGATTAAATCTTAGGAAATGGCCGAAAAAAAATATCGGAGGGGGAAAAGAAATATAGGGGGCTGTGAGAGGCGGCAATCCCACTTGTGACACCTATGTAATGGGTTTGTTTCTCTAACCATGATTTCGAGCATGCGGTTCGAGATTGCTGCATCACAACCCCGTAATTCTTACTCTAATTCAGAAGGCTATCATATTAAAGTGGCCCCTGGCCTCAACAGACCAGGGACGGCCAAACGCCTATCTAGCCCTCCATACTCATTATTCGCTCAACAAGGTTAACGGAAAAACCACTAATTTATTGTTAGGATGTTCATTGATAATGACAATGGTAATGAAAATGATAATAAAATAAACTGATATGGAACGATACAGCTTACCGCCCTGATCGAGTCCTGGTCACCAAACAACTACCTTCACTGAGATTCAATTCAAAACTAACTCATTCCTTCGAGGTCTTCATTCAACTTCACATTGAATGAATCCTTCGAGGTTCCCATATAATTTCAAAACTGACAATTCCTCTCCTGTGGGATTTCATGACCTGAACTTACTTCATTACATAAAAGCTTTAAGCGTTAAGAGCAAGGCATTGAGGACGAGGACAACCCCTTCATATACGGAATAATTTCTGTTCGTTTTGAGTTTTAATGTTGCTCCTTCATTTTAGTTAAAAAACTTGTTTTTTTTTAAATTTACTTTTATAACTTAAAAACCTATCCCCGTGGACTGTGGGTGTCATGTTATCTCCAAAGGTAAAGTTTTTGGACCTTTTAATTATGTTGAACAAAATGGCTACCTCAAAATTTTTAACAAAATTTCCCAAAGTTTTTTTGGGAAAACAGGACGTGGGAGGGGGGCTAGTTGCCCTTCAATGTTTTTGGTTCCTCAGAAAAGGCACTAGAGCTTTCAATTTTCGTTTAAATGAGCCCTCTCCCGATGTTCTAGTACCATTAGTTCGATAGAATAGAATTTATTTGCGTTAAAAGCCCATAGGCCATGGCCAAAAATATAAACGAAGAACGATTACAAAGAAGTTGCACAAATCCTAACATAATCCTACAGAAATCTACTAATATGATTCATCGCGAAACGAAGCAACTGTGCCAAGCTTCTGATACCAATTAAACCTTCATCTGTACACACTCTCACCTACTCATATAACTCATAATCCCCCCTACCATACGCTTCAAGTCTCCAATCATTCAACTGCTTATACTCACCAGTCAAGTGATAAACACTCTCACCTAAACATCCATACATTGGATAAAAGTAAGGACTAACCTTTGACCTTTCCCTCCCGATAAATTTTCTTCTTTGGCCCTGGGGAAAACTATCAGCCCTCATTTCAATTAATAACTTTATTTCATTTTAAATTAAAACCCACCTTAAAAATAAAACTTAACCCCAAATCTCCTTCGACCAACAATAAAGATCCAGTGAATTCGAAAGCTAACACTGGGCCTGCCATGCCTGTATTTCTTGGTCCTATAAAATCTTTTCAACTAATGCACTTGCTTGGTCACCCATGTCCTCGAGGCCTAAACCATCCCCCACATATGCCTTAGTCCACACTGATCTAATACATTCTTAATTTGGTACGGCCACCCTCCTACCTGAGCTGCCCTTCAACATTTCTAAATAAGTCGCCTTCATCACCCGCGCCCTAGGCATAACTATTTACTTTTTTCCCAAAGCCTAACCATGTTAATTACCCTACGACTTCTTAAAGAAAACAAACCTAAATCACCTCTAACTACAAAACTATTTGACTGCTTACTTATCCCTAGCCACCTCTTAGAATATCCTAATTGCACTGTCTCTAGCCTATCTCCCTTCACATACCCCCAAACTTCATATCCATAATGCATCACACCTAAAAGTTTAGCCCTGAAAACCTCCTTAATTAGTTGGATCTTTTTAGTATCCCTAAGCTGACTTCTCAATACCATATTACAACATATTACAAAAAAGTTTATTAAATATTACAAAAATGTTTTTTTTTCCTGGTTTTATCACAGACATTAAATCTCATCCCGTATGTAAAAAAAGCATATTCAGCTAATTGATGAATTTTAGACATATAAAATTATAGATATAATGAAAAATAATAAGTAATCCTGTTTATTACATTTATAGAACATCCCTCAGTATATTCATGAAGACTTTATTGTCACAGAGTTTTTGATCATAGTGTTCTCAATCTTTTTAGGATGTTTGGCTCGGGTGGGAGCTCACAGTTGAGGATGAGGTTCTTCTTTGTAGTAAAAACATTGATGCTACTGATGATGATGTAATGGAAGTTCATTATACGTCATTAGGTCTGTCGTATACATCTGATGATTTAGTGAGGTGGGGACCTTCGGGTAGAATGTGCATTGAAGACGATGAGCGGTTGGCTCCAAGTTTACCATCTATAAGAGTACGTGATGATTTGTTTCAGGAGATGCCCCCCCCCCCTTTGATTGATATAACGATAAATGATGAAGACGGGATTGAATGTATACCACCCCCTCTGTGTAATATAGCGATACTAGAAGAAGATTATGATAGTGATGTAGAGATAATTGAACCAGACACTGTATATTTAAAAACCATTATAAATATTGATTTTTCAAATGAGTAAATGATTAGAAGAATGATTTATTTTTTATCTTTGATAGAAAACTTGGCTGTGGACTGATAGTACTCTATTGAGTGATCTAATCAAACTGAACTATTCATGTACAGAAGTCTCTGCTGGTATCCTTACTCTATGCATATCTAGTATGAGATAATTAAAATAGTAAAAACAAATTTATTGTATGATTACAATAGAAAACTCATTATGCATATCAATAATTAGATTTATCGTTAAATGATATATGAGAACGCTTCCACCACGGTTTTCGTTGTTTAAAATCCATTCCATAGAATGACCTCTTATGCTGTCTCTTAAATGACCACTTTTTCTCTTCTCTTAGAACATATTCATCAAAATATTCAGTGTTATATCTTGCATTATACACATTTTTCTTTGGGTTTTTACTGCTGTCTTTTACACTATATTTTGAGATATCTCTACAGAGAAAGCCCTTTTTTCTCGGTCTCTTCTTTTGATCTTCCTTTTCTGTCATAACGAACATTGTTTAATGTGAGTTTACTCGGAATCAATATAAATTTCTCTCCATATCACGTATAGTTTTTATTCTCATATCCTCTAGATTCTTCCCATCTATCTCTACATCTATGTTGTTTAAACATGCAGTAGGTTCATGAGAAATGTTCAAAATTATGAAAATGTCATTTACAAATAAAATAGCTGCAATAAACGGATATTTCTAACTCAACTTGTTCACTCATGTTATCACATTGCTAACTATAAACTTAGTGAATTCTGTTCACACACTAATAAAAACTTGTCCTAGTCGATTACGCAATCAATTTCTCAGAAATCCACTTCCCCTCTTGTCCTAGTAGATTACGCAATCAAGTTCTCAGAAATCCACTTCCCCTTCGATTACGCAATCAATTTCTCGGAAATCCTCTCCCCTTCATTTATGTAAATCAAGTTCTCAGAAATCCACTTCCCCCTCTTGTTCTAGATCAATACATCTCTTCCCCTTAGTGCGCATGTGCAAACTTCGCTCCGGAGTCATTACACCTAGACGAACAACAACAAATAAATCGACCTTGACCCCATTAGACTCGATTGATAATCCTTGAATAAATTATAACCTGTCAGCGTTAGATTCAATTGTAGATGGCAGTAGCCATCTCGTCCCGCGCTGGCACTGTCATTCCTACTCACGTATCCTCCTGCCAACTATAACTACTTGATTCTGGTGGGATATACACCGCACAAATCATAAACGTAAAAATTCCTATAGCAATCTTCAACCAAACCACATTCTATGATTGCGATTTTAACCTAACACGTGTGCTAAATATTTTTTTCCTAGTCAACAGTGTAATACCAGCATAAATTCGATTATTCTTACTTCTCATTCTTGAAAAATGGAAACTTAAAAAACAGTTTCTAAATACTGATGCATCCTGCCATGTCTAAACTAAGCTTATAACATCATAATCGTATAACCTAGACAAATAATTTATTTTGTCATCATTATGACCTTGAATATTCCACTGCAACAACTTAATGCACATACTACTTTGCACATGGGCCAGCTCCCGCTATTGACTATTATTAGCACTGAAATTACCCTCAAAATGTCCACCAGAGAAACTTCGATCAACAGAATACCGTCTAAGACCAGGGTCCCAGTCTCCAAACTGCAACGCACGACGGCCGACTGTCAGCACCCTGTCATCATAACTCCCACGGATACCAACTCTCCTTTTATATCCCCCACTATTCTGTCGAATATATGCTGCACTAGGTTAACTATCCTGGTCATTTGGGCTCACCACCATCTCACTGCTTCTTTTCATCGTGGATTTAGGTTTGATAGTAGAATCTGATTCATGGGATGATATTGATGTATTTCCTTCTCTGTCCACTATGCCAATATCACTTCTACTCTCCTACGAATTCCCTGACTCACGGACTATAGCTTCCTCAATATTTTTTATTTCTTTCACTTTGTCGTTTATCGTATCATACACAAATAAACGATTTGCAAGAAAAAGTTTCACACCTCTCAACTTAACGTTTGACTCACCTTCTTTCGCTTCTATCATAACTGGTATAAGATTCCCTCGGGCGAGCCGTTCACTAGCTGAATAATCGGGAGCTACAGTAAGTTATATCATTGAAAATTCTGAAATTATTTCAGGATTGCGAATTTGAGATCTATAGATAGGATTCTGATCACAATAGGTCCGACGCTTTTTTGTGATGGTAAACGAAAATCGTCAATAATATCGTGTTCGGTTAAACTTAAATGGGGCTAACACACGAGTAAAACACGGAATAAGATCTTCTTTTAGTTATCTTCCTCTTACAGTCGGAGAACAATTATATAGGAATACATTGCACCTTTTCTGCTCTTTTTCTGTTCTTTCCATTCTTGCTATGCTAGACGCTTGTTCCCTGCTAGTGCTCTCAATTCGTTTTGCATTAACGTCTACTGCACAACATACCTCACTAATTTGACCAGAAAGACTTGTAGCCAGACTTTGGAAATCTTTTAATAAATTATCAACTTTGAGAGAGATGGGATTAAGAGATTTTCAACTTTTCTTCCACACTTTCCAACTTCGCCAATATTAATTGGGTTGTCTATAATTGATCGTTCGTAATTCTGTTTAAGTTCGCCTACTAAAATTGCAAAGGCCTACCTTAGAATATGCCAGCCATGTGCTCCGGCACTAGAATTATCAAGTGGGTCCTGATCTAGAGAAATCAACGCTCAGGGCGCAGCGTGTTAACGCAAGTGGCGGTATGAAGTGAGCAATCCCTCACAATTAAATCAGCTGGATTTTTTTCACGAAAAGATAATTGCGCAATCTAACGCAGTAAAAAAACAACAACAAATAAACACACATCCGTGATTATTCTTCTGGCCAAAAATACATAATTCCACATTTTTGCAGATATTAGCTTGAAACCTCTACAGTAGGATTTGCTGATACGCTGAACCTAATGGTGTTATTTTCATTACGATTCTTTGAATTTTAGTGGGTGTTCCCTCCCCCCTTTTTTGAAAATCTGGCAAATTTTCTTAGGTTCGTAGCCTTTTATGGGTAACACTAAAATTAATGAATCTTATATATTTGGAATCATCATAATAAAGCCGATTCTTTTGATATATCTATTGATATCAACATTCTGGTGTTGGACTTCTTTGAAAATGCAGAAATATTTATTGTTTTGGTAGATAAAATTTACTTTTAAGTAAAGTAAATAAAAAACAGAAAATAGAATCACCCCTTCTGCAAGCAGTATTAAACATTACCCTGGATTATTTTCTGCAAATATGGATTATTGAACTCTTGCATCAATATCTCCAGATTTCCATATTAATCTTTCTATGTATGGGATTGGGATGTAATCAGCTAGTGACAGAACCGGGCGCATACGCAATATTATTTTTGGGAAGACGAGGGAGAGGCAATAAATTTTTTTTTAGGTTTGAATAAGAAATGTCCAGAAATTTAGAAAATAAATTTTTTGGGGGAGGGGGGAGCCACGTGTATATCCCTGCACACAACCACCATAATTTCCAACACTTCCAGCTCCTATATGAGGATTTCTTTGGACTTTCTGCAAACTTCAGCTTTTCAGTTTCAAGACATATAGAGACATAATAGAGAAAATAAAAGTTAATCTTTTGTAGTTGGCGATTTAGTTCGTTGGTCTGATGAAGGAACTCGATACTTAGTGGTAATTAACTCAACTTTGACCGTTTATTCAACAGAATCGGCAGACGCAGTTTATGTTGTGAAAACGAAGGGAAGGATACACAGTGCAGTTTTTGTACAGGTAAGATGGTAACGGGTAATAGTTAAGTTTTTTAAACACACATAAAATTGAAAAATACCTAAAAGAATAGTAAATACTCTCTTTCTCATTTCTAAAGGCGCTTTGCTTTAATTTAACCCCCCCCCCCCCCCGTAATGGAGCAATATATAGCTGAGTTATATATTAAAATTATATTTGACGTAAATACATTCTGTAACCGAATTGGCAACGCACAATACATGAAAATAAGCAAGAATATGAAATAGTACCTGAAAAATAGAATTAAAAAGGCTAATAGCCGAAAACTTTCCCTGCCAGTGACAAAATAAAAAAATGTGAAACTGATTCACACATTTATCAAAGCTACTATCATATCATCCTCAGTGCTAAAAAAAAATGGTGACTGGAGGTGGCTTACCGACGACATCTACGTTGGAGCTGGTGAAAGTTAGGTGGCGATATTGTTTATATAGAAATTATGAATTTCCAAAATCCTCAATATGAGCCTTTTAAAATGGAACGTATTTTTTTTTTGTTAATTGTAAGTGAGACTTCCTTAATTTAAATCTCAACCATGTTTTCTTGAAAGTAGCTGGCACATTGATCAGAATCTGTACCATTTCGTCTGTTATTTAAAAAAATTTCTCATTTTATTCGTATTTCCCTACCCTCAGGACTCTGTCAAAACATTAAAAAAAAGAAAAAATCCTTGCCCCCTAAAAAAAAAGATCAATGGTCGTGCCTGGCAAAATATCTTATAATGAATGCCTTTAGGTCTTAGTCCCGATGAGGGATGGAATCTCAGGATTTATGTCAATGGGAAGGGTTCAATAACAAGACAAAAGTGAATTTTAAAGCCATAGTTTTTAAGTTTTTGGGAGGGGGCGGGGGCAATCTTTTGAACAAAAAACCTATTCCTCTCTCTGCTTTTGTACATACCTGATGAGGATCGCTTCATTATTCAATTACCGAAATATTATATTGGATTCCAACTTTATGCAAAGTGAATTAGGTGTTAATGAGTTAATATTCTTAACAATGGCCCCTTGAAGCTTCCTACTAGATTTTCTATGATATATTGATGTTTGCTTTCAATTCGGTACGAATGGAACTGTGCAAAGTAAATTTTTTTTATGTTCTAATTCTGTTCATGTTTTCTAACTAATGCACTTTTTAACTTTTTGTCACATTTTTGGTTTCTTTTGCAAGGACATACAAATAGCTAGAGACGGTAAAAACGCGAAACTCTCCAAATGCACTAAAAATTAGAATTACTTTGGGCAATAGGCAGAAGGAATCCTTAGCTTTCTCTGAAAATTTTTTCCTAAATATTTTCATCAACTATCTCTTAGACACTATTCATTATCAGTTTAACTATAAAAGTAAGTGGTTGGCGTGGTTGGCACGCTGCGCTCGGAATCCTTTGTCCACGAGACACGGGTTTGATTCCTGGCGTGGCCGGTTATTTGTTTTAGGTGACTGAAGCTCAGCCAGAGTCGACCTACCTCTAAATAGGTACCTGGAGAAATCTGGGGAAGGTAAGCAGGAAGGTTGTGTGAAATCACAGGGTGGCTGGCCCCCAACCATCCATTGCACTTCCTGGCTGAAGGGCCACGAAACAGAGATCAGCATCGCCGGTTTGGACCTTAAGGGTCTAGTGGCGTCATACTTACTTACTTTACTTAGCAATAAAAGATGGTGGCTTATCATTATTTTTAGTCTTGATTAAGAGTGGATCAAATTATGCCAACAGATTACAGCCAATATATTTTTAGTGACAGCTGAAAGTTGTGTTGATTTGACATCTTCTAAATATATAATCGATATTGCTAAACTAATATAGACTGCTCAATGGTATGTCAAGTTCAATAAGTAGGCTCTAAATCTTGATTTGGAAAAAAAAAGATTGCATAGCGACTTCTGCGGATGAAGGATGGCAGATTGCCAAAGATTGTCCTTTTCGACCAATCGTCTATGGCTAAACGGAAAGCAGGTCGTCTGCCGTTGGGGGGGGGGGGATGTAAATAAAGATTTAAGGAAAATAGGAACTTCCAGGTAGGTTGTAAAGAGGGAGGCTTTGAATGAATTAGGATGGGGGAGGAGTGTGCAAAGTTGTGTTGGCCTCAGGTGGCTTGGTACTGCAGTGAGTTCTTAGTAGAAGTAATTAGTTGTAATATGGGCTGCTCAATGGTGTGCCGAGTTTAAGAAAGTTGGTTATAAATCGTGGTTTGGAAAAAGGAAAAGAAAAATGTTGCATAGTGACTTTCGAATGGTCACAACGAATATATTCTTCTTTGGCAACTGACAATTGTGTCTCCTAAATTTAAATCAGCATGGCTACACTGATATAGGCTGTTTATTTGTAATCTTTCATCTGTCAAATCCTATTTTATGGTTTAGGAGGATATTCTAGCAATTGGCTCTGAGTCACCAAACGTGGAACTGCACAACTTGAGGACCGGTTCACTACTTGTCTCCTTTGAAGCCCATGAAAAGAGGGTGAAGGCTTTGGCATATGCGACAGCTGAAGGCGAGACTTTCCTCTGTACTGCTTCCAGTGATGGCTTTGTCAAAGTCTGGAAATTGCAGGTAATTTTCATTGTTACACATTTCACAATTGCAGGCAAAATTATAACATGTTCGCTATTACAGGCAAAATGATTAAGTTGTAGGCGAAATGGTAGAAGCTTAGAAATTGGAGTTCTTAGTGCGTTCCCCGATTCGTTTTTATTTTCTCTTTTGTTTTCAGCTCTCCTTCTTTTTTGAACTAAATCTGAACCTCAGACAAAATTGTCATTAAAAAAAAATAAATACAAAAGTTCATTTTTATTCTTATTTTTATGAAGAAGCAGTGTAAGAATGCAATACATGATAAAAAATTCGATTTTTTTTATTTTTTTTTAATAAAAATATTTTTTTTTTATTAGTGAGTTGTTAGTAGTAGAAGCGGTAGTAGATGCTCGTTTTTTCGATTTTCGATTTCGAATTAGATTTTGATAAAAAAATATTGCGTGAACTTTTCCGGTTATTTGTTTGAATGACCCTGGGTTGATTAAATGATATGGATGGAGTCATTTTTATAAAATATTTGTTTTGTTTTTCTTCTTACTGTTTGTATATTTTTTTTCATATCTTATTTTTTGAAAATAAAAATTTGCGTAAAAAAATAAATCGTTCGTATTCGCCCAAAAACAAATGATTGAACATAGTGTGAATGCAAAAAAAGAATAGACTCAGATCGGCCACTTAAGATCTACTCTGCAAAGTAATGGAATATAATAAGCAATAAAAACATAAATAATTCTAATAATACAGAAATACTTACCATGGCCACACTTACTGGCGACAAACTACTTACCATGTCCATAATTTGGGGGTCAAAACCATCAAGAAATTAAATATTGCCAACTGTTTAATTCCGAACAGCCGATTTCCAAAGTGGTTACCTCGGACTTTAGGTTAGGCTGGGACTTCTAACAACCTAACATGACCTTCAGTCTGAACCGAATTCGAGCTGAAGTCTGCATATCTGTATCTAAAACACCACAAAAATTCTTCCGTCAAACTCATCCAAAGATCTAAAATTTTAGTTCGAACTGCAACTGCAAAATATTTGCAGTCAGGACCGTCCCTGAACCTCCAGCTTAACTGAAAACTGAACCTTGTCTTAAACGTCTACCTTAAAATGAACCTCAAGTAGGTGTTAGGTGTTCCTCAGTCAACTTTGCATATCTTGGTAAAGCTGTTTGCTCAATTAATTTGTGAACGGGTTTCAATTGTGAATGGGTGGCATTTTGAGGGGTCAGCAACTCTACAAGATTAACCGTGCCTCAGTAAAGTAGTTGATTCCTTATCAGTATGCTCACGGAAACTTTTTCCCAAACGATGACAGATTGCCAAAGATGGTTCTTTTTCGGTCGTCTACCCAGGGCTTAAGAGATAAGATATTTATTTCAAAAAAATCGCTATCACAAGCCCACAAAGGGCCGAATTCGGAATTTGGAGTTGACAACATATAAATGGTTACACTAAAAATGCAAAGAACAACAACGAAATAGAGAAAACCATAATGAACATCATTTAAAAGTCAATAATTAAAACTGTAAAAAATCAATTAAAAAATTAAAAAAAAACAAAAATTGGTCAAACTAAACTTAGAGCGAGACATAAATGTATTAAAAACTGGTAAAACTAAAATTAGAACGAGACATAAATGCATTTAAATTAAAAGGGATACTAAGAAAGTGTCAGCAATTAAACTACAGTAAAACAATAAAAGAGTTAAAAACAATAAAAACGGGTCAAGAAAGGGGGGGGGGCAAGAAAAAGAGCGCAAGAACCTGGGCAGTACCATCAGCTAATAAACAAAAAAGAGGAAAAAAAAGAAACAGAAAAAAAAGGAAAAAAGCGAATGGGGGACAAAGCAGGGATGGGCTCAGAAACAGCTCGAGGCGGCCGTATTCTGGATGGGGAGTAACGTTTGGGGAAAATACTTGCCGTCCGAGGGTTTGTTATGGCATTTTTTGCAAAACGGAGGCACAACGAACCCCTCCTTTGCTCCAGGGTTTTCAGAGTAGCTTTTTTTAGGAGCAGAGAGTATGGCACCTTGCATTCTTTGAAAATTATTTGCCAGGCTCGTCTTTAACTTGGGTCGTACTTTTCCGATTCTTCACGACATTGAGTTTGTTGTCAAACTTGATAAGTCTATTCGAGATATGAGTAGACGAAAATCGCGTAAGTCTTTAAGGAGTGGGAAGGGGGGATGCTAACATCATTTAGAAGCTGAATGAAGGTAATAGACGCATTATTTCTATGAATGATGTCTTTAACATGGATATCCCACTTTAAATTTGAAGAAATTGTGACGCCAAGTAGTTTAAATGAGGACACAGAAATTTCAGGAGGGATAGGATTAAGAAAATAGGGCGAAGATTTGAGGAAACAAATGGGCATTATCATGGACTTAGAGGGGTCTACTGTCATGTCTAAGTCTAAGGCCTCGTCTCCAATTTCATTGAGGATACTCATAGGGTCACTTATTAAATTTCTGAAGCAAGTTTCAACAACCGTTAAGTCATCAAAAAATTTCCATCGGTCAGGAAATCCCTTTGTGAGGCTGTTGATCATTACTGAAAAAAGGAGAGGACCTAAGAGATTACCCTGGGGTATGCCTTTGTGGACAGGGAGAGGATTTGAATAATGATTTTGGTATTTGACAACTTGCGATCTATTTGTTAAGAAGGAGGTAACTAATTTCACCAGTAAGGGATCAATATTAAACTCTTTGACAAGTTTCTCAATTAAAATATTGTGGTTAACAAGGTCGAATGCTTTCTGAAGGTCGATGGAAATTAAATTTAGCCAGGAATTAGACTTTTCAAGGATTTTCCCGATGTGATCAAGAAGAGAAACGAGGTAATGGGAAGTAGAGGTGGATTTTAGGTTCCCAAATTGTTTCAAGTCAGTAAGAGGTAGGATTTTTTCCTTCAGCCAATCTGCAAGTAATCCTTCATAAAATTTCGAGAAAATAGGAGTAAGAGTAATAGGACGGACGCCTTCAAAACCAGGCTTTCCGTTTTTCTTTTTCAAAGGGGGTTATGAAGCCATTTTTTTAAATTGCAGGCATTTACCCAGACTCAGTCATCTTATTGAACAGGAATGAAAAGAGTTTAGACAAGAAATCGTCAAAGGTACTAATAAGAGGAAAAGGGGTATGCCAAGGACAAATACTTGTCTTTATTCGTTTTTTAATTCTTCTTTCTATCTCAGACGGAGAAACAGTGGGTAAAGAAGGGGAAAGGGCTCCTGATGGTAATTGGTCGGACAGTGGTGGAAGACTCTGGACAGTAGAAGCGAGGTATTTATTGAGATTATTGGCAGTAATATCAGGGGACTCGGGTAGATTGAAGTTAAGCTGTTCAAGCCTCCTGCCACACAGCTTTTTAACTTCAGAATACCAGTTTTTTGGTTTATTATTAAACAATACTTCGACCTTATTTTTGTAGTACGATCGTGCCAATTTGCGAATTTCTCTTTTAATTGATTCTCTTAGTTTATTGGCTTCATCTGGTTTACCATTTTTGAAAAGCTTCAATTTGGTTCTAATTAGTGTTTTTATAGTTTGGCTAATAAAGGGTTTGTCACTGGAGCAATTTTTAAATTTTTTTTCCGGGAAGCAAATTTGATATTTGTCAATTAGCTTTTTGTGGAACAAAGCCATTTTCTCATCAATATTTTTTCAACTATAAACATCGTACCAATCTTCAGTATTCAGCCACATACCAAAAGAAGGAAGACAAGAATTTTGAAGAGGGCAATAACTGCCATGAGTTATTGAGAAAGAATGCTGAAAATTTGAGGTGGGAGATAAAAGAATCAAAAGATGATAACTCCCACCTAATGGAAGCAAAGCTGTGGAAGGGTTGTAAAAATTATACATATTAGTTAAAATAACATCAAGAGAGGTATTTCCCCGAGTCGTTGGTATTTTAACAATCTGCTTAACTTTAAGTGAGGAGCAAAAAGAATCCATCTTAAGGTCGTTTGCATCGCCAACTAAAAAAAGACTAGCATTGGGGTATTTAGAAATAACAAAATCAGCACTTGTCTGCAATTGCTGGATGAATTTACGTTTTGACTCGATATTTTGATTTGGGGAGCAATAGAAAACGGCTATTGCAATAATATTAAATGGACGAGGGAGAACTTTTGGTCTAATACTTAGCCAGAGGATTTCATCGTACTCGGATAAACTAGGGACTCGAATAACCTTTGGGTAAAAGCCACTCTTAGTAAAGAACAAAACACCACGACCTTTTTTTCTAAGTGGGTGGTCTAAACAACGGAGTTTAATAAACTCTGAATAATTTGTCAGGCGCAGAGACCCTGGGTCGTGGGACTGTACTTCCGTAATAGCTATAATATCGATTAGATTTGATTTTGAAAGCACCTCGATTTCAGTAAGCTTTTCAAAATTAAGACTTTCGGCATTAGTAACTAAAAGTTTGGGAAAAACAAACCGATTGGGGAATTTCAACAGGGATACTTGGTGTGTTTGAGAATTTCCTGGGTGGGGTTTCAATTTAATATTATGATGCTGCGGAGAAGTAGGGTAAGAGAAGGATTTACCTTGGGGATTTGGAGGTGGAGGGGAGGGCGAGGATACAGCCGAAGCATGATGAGGAAGGTGTGACTTGTTTTCAGTTGTCGGGAAGTGCGAACAATTAGGATTTAATACAAGACAATTATTAAATGCAAAAGGTCTCAGACCTGAGTTACCCTGGTAGGGTGGGCACGAGGGATTAAACGCATGGGTCGGAGGCGGGAAAATATGGGAGGGAAATAAGACGGTGGTATTTTCAGGGGGTTCAACTTGGGAGGGGTTAACTGGAGTGTTAAAAGGGAAGGGATTTTGCTGGGAACATGGAGTTTTTTTTCTGGGTGGTAAAGGTGGAAGTTTTTTGAGTGAGCAGGGTGGATTTGGGATAAAAAAGGAAGAGCAGGCGCTGGTGAGCTAATTTTATTAATTTAATGAAGGGGGTTCCGCTTTTAGGTGGATAGAGAACTTGTAACTATTTTACTATTAGTAATTATACTGCGCCTGGCTATAGCATGATAATCCCTGTTTTTCAAATGTAATAACATGCACTTAGTCTCGAAACAAAGGCCACTTTGAAATTTATGGCAGGGTTTGGAATGGGAAAGGGAGCAATAATTGTCGTTAGAGTGACCAGTAGTTAAAAAAGACATACAAGGGTGAACAAAGGTACAATTACTCTTTTTTATACACTTGTTGGCCAAGTGAAAACGGCAGACAATAGAATTCTTCCCTGATTTGGCTTCAGGAACCGATTTACTAGTAATACTCAAGTTGTCACTGACCCCTGGAACTGGAATATTGGCTGAGTTCACACTTAAATTTTCACTGACCCCTGGATCTGGAATGTTAATTGAGTTCTCATTTAAGCTGTCACTGACCTCTGGAACTAGGTGACCGATTAAATTCATATTTGAGTTGACACTTGCTTCATTAATATTCATATGTTGGGAGTTGTTGCTTGTGGATTGAATTGCAGTTGGTTTCAAATTGGCGTTTTTTTTTTTATTCGTATTCACAGGCTTAAGTGTGTTATTAATTATATTCCCCCTAAGATCAATGAAAGTAGAAATTTCGTTGGTAACGAACTCGAGTTTTTTTTTGCACTAAAAGGGAGGGGAGGGAAGGGTCACATAGGGGGCTGGAATCACAAGTGCCACAAGGAAAATTTTCGGCATGGCAGGAGGTATCATTAGAAGGCTCACAATTATATTCAAAATCCGTCTGGGTACTGGCATCTTTAGTTTCTAGCAGAAAATCAGTCTGGCAACTGACAAAACTGGTTAATACTGGTAGAGGAACAGTCTGACACTCGCTTTGGGCTGCAATGAAAGCTTTACCATCCCTTTGGCAAGTCGGGGCAAGGGGGGACGACCTGATATCATCTAAAATTTCTTTTAAGGAAGAATTTATATCTGACAATCGGCGTCGTGGGGTATCGCTAGCTTTTGAGGAATTTATTCCTGACAATCGGCGTCGTGGGGTATCATTAGCTTTCTAAGAATTAGGGGTGGTATATTCTTGATTTTTGTTGATGTTTTGTTTCGAGGAACAATCCAAACATAACCAGTTCTTAGTCCACTGGGAACGTTCTATCCCCGCACATTGCTCATGAATGGAAGAGTTGCATGTACTACATACCAGGCAATTGATTGTTGCCCTTAATCTACACTCAGGACACACTCTCTTAATGTCCTTTAGTCATTTGGTTGATTAATATAAAGGGTAAAAAAAAATTCAATTCACCTGATGGCTGGTGACAAAATCCGGAAGTTAGGTCACAGTTAATCAACTTGTCACTGACTTGGTTGTCCTTTATTTGGTTATAAAGGGTTAAAAAGTTCAATTCACCTGATGGCTGGTGGCAAAATCCGGAAGTAAGGTTACAGTTAATCAACTATGTCACTGAATTAACTGAGTTTAATGCAGGAAGGCATAAACCAAATAGGTGTTAATAGGTTGAACTCTGGTTGAAGACTGGACGAAAAGTAGGTCCCGTAGGACCTACTTTTAGGGTAGGACCCGAATGGTATCGGAAGAGGTCTTGAGAAAGGATTTAAAGGAAACTGGAACATCTTGGGAGGATGTAAAGGGCTTTGGAGTGATTGGGATGGAGGAGGAGCGTACATAACTGTACTAGCCTCAGGCAGCTTGGTGGTGCAGTGAGTTGTTAGAAGTAGTAGTAGAAGTATAAGGTAAAAATAAGGTAAAGAATAGGGCATTGGACTTTACAGTCCCTACTGGTGGTGCTGATCTCCGTCTCATGGTCCTTCAGCCAGGAAGTGCAATGGGGGGTTGGGGGCCATCCATCCTGTGCATTCGCACACCCTTCCTTTTTACCTTCCCCAGATTTCTCCAGGTACCTATTTAAAGCTGGGTCGACTCTGACTAAGCTTACACAGTCACGTCACTGACCTCCGTCCCACACCAAATAATTGAGTACTCTAGGATTCAAATCCTCGTCCTCTCGGACAAGGATCCCAAATTTAGGGCACCAATCCACCAGTCCAGGCTAGAAGTATAAGGAATAGGAGCTATTGTATGGCAGTTACGTTGCATTAGAGGATATCCACCTCTGGGACTGGTATTCTTCAGTTAAGAAGGACTTGAGGCTTTTATATTGGAAATAAGGAGGGGCTTTACCCCATGTTTAATTTTATTTGGTATCGTCCACCTTAACCCCTCCCTCAAATAAGAACGCCAAATATGTGCCCTTAACTACAATGTAGTTTATGCATTGTTTAAGATGGATTGTATTGAAACGGTTGCCTGTAGTAAAGAGCCATAAGCCTTATATGTACTATTTTTTTTATCTTTTATCCCCAGAACCCCTTCATGTGTTAGAGGTGGTTGTAGAAACTTCAGAGGGGGCTCATTCGATTGGAAATTGAAAGCTCTTTTCAATGGCAAAAATCATTATTGTTCAACCAGTCCCCTTACCTCACTTAACTACTTACTTGAAGCCACTGGGGAGAAGCAAGAACAGTCCGCAGCTCTAAAAGACAGAGACAGGAAAGTCATCACTGATAAGGCGTTGAGGGTTGAATGACGACGACCATATTTCAGGTCTTTCTGAGTCCGCAAAGCCCCCAATCGGATCTTTCTGACCTTCTGCATCACCTCCTACCTGGGTCCCATCATCCAACCGGCCCAGCTCTCTTTCTGAAGCTATGAGAGAGTGAATGTTGATCCTTCAACGATCGGGGAGACAAGAACAATCATATGAATCCTCTAGAACACATCCGCACATTGCTCATGAATGGAAGAGTTGCATGTATTGCATACCAGGCAATTGATTGTTGCCCTTAATCTACACTCAGGACACACTCTCTTGAAGTCCTTTAGTCATTTGGTTGATTAATATAAAGGGTTAAAAAAATTCAATTCAGCTGATGGCTGGTGACAAGATCCGGAAGTTAGGTCACAGTTAATCAACTTTGTCACTGAATTGGTTGTCCTTTAGTCATTTGGTAGGTTAATGTAAAGGGTTAAAAAGTTCAATTCACCTGATGGCTGGTGGCAAAATTCGGAAGTAAGGTTACAGTTTATCAATTATGTCACTGAATTAACTGAGTTTAATGCAGAATGGCATAAACCAAATAGGTGTTAACAGGTTGAACTCTGGTTGAAGACTGGACGAAAAGTAGGTCCCGTAGGACCTACTTTTAGGGTAGGACCCGAATGGTATCGGAAGAGGTCTTGAGAAAGGATTTAAAGGAAACTGGAACATCTTGGGAGGATGTAAAGGGCTTTGGAGTGATTGGGATGGAGGAGGAGCGTACATAACTGTACTAGCCTCAGGCAGCTTGGTGGTGCAGTGAGTTGTTAGAAGTAGTAGTAGAAGTATAAGGTAAAAATAAGGTAAAGAATAGGGCATTGGACTTTACAGTCCCTACTGGTGGTGCTGATCTCCGTCTCATGGTCCTTCAGCCAGGAAGTGCAATGGGGGGTTGGGGGCCATCCATCCTGTGCATTCGCACACCCTTCCTTTTTACCTTCCCCAGATTTCTCCAGGTACCTATTTAAAGCTGGGTCGACTCTGACTAAGCTTACACAGTCACGTCACTGACCTCCGTCCCACACCAAATAATTGAGTACTCTAGGATTCAAATCCTCGTCCTCTCGGACAAGGATCCCAAATTTAGGGCACCAATCCACCAGTCCAGGCTAGAAGTATAAGGAATAGGAGCTATTGTATGGCAGTTACGTTGCATTAGAGGATATCCACCTCTGGGACTGGTATTCTTCAGTTAAGAAGGACTTGAGGCTTTTATATTGGAAATAAGGAGGGGCTTTACCCCATGTTTAATTTTATTTGGTATCGTCCACCTTAACCCCTCCCTCAAATAAGAACGCCAAATATGTGCCCTTAACTACAATGTAGTTTATGCATTGTTTAAGATGGATTGTATTGAAACGGTTGCCTGTAGTAAAGAGCCATAAGCCTTATATGTACTATTTTTTTTATCTTTTATCCCCAGAACCCCTTCATGTGTTAGAGGTGGTTGTAGAAACTTCAGAGGGGGCTCATTCGATTGGAAATTGAAAGCTCTTTTCAATGGCAAAAATCATTATTGTTCAACCAGTCCCCTTACCTCACTTAACTACTTACTTGAAGCCACTGGGGAGAAGCAAGAACAGTCCGCAGCTCTAAAAGACAGAGACAGGAAAGTCATCACTGATAAGGCGTTGAGGGTTGAATGACGACGACCATATTTCAGGTCTTTCTGAGTCCGCAAAGCCCCCAATCGGATCTTTCTGACCTTCTGCATCACCTCCTACCTGGGTCCCATCATCCAACCGGCCCAGCTCTCTTTCTGAAGCTATGAGAGAGTGAATGTTGATCCTTCAACGATCGGGGAGACAAGAACAATCATATGAATCCTCTAGAACAACAAATCACCGCGCGAAGACTCAATGCCACCTGAAATCTACAAATCCTTTCCTCTCCGAGCAGCATAGGAGCTCGTTCAGACAAGATGCAAAGTTTGGGAGAAGAAATATGTACAACTTGACTGGAGGCGGTTTATTGTCGTACTAGTGTTTGGAAAAGGAGACAAGGCGGAATGCAAAACTACGGAAGAATCTTCCTAATTGATGTAGCAGTAAAAGTCATTGCCATAAACTTGCAAACAGGTTCCGCAACGCCCACGATAGGAGAACTAGACCCAACAAGGGATACTTCAAGTCTGAGATTGGCTGCTCTGACCAAATATTCAACTGAGGACAGATTCTAGGGCACAGATTTGAACACGAGCAAGAGACGATCCAAGTGTACATTGACTTAATTACTACTTTGACTCGGAGAGGTGCGACGCCATGTGGGCCGCGATGAAGGAAGACGGCGTATATAAAAAGCTGATCTGCCTATTCCAGGCATACTATGCAGGTACGAAAGCTCAAGTTAGAGCTGATGGAAGTCTGTTATCACTTTTGATATTGAGGGGTTAAGACAAGGATATTTTCCTGTTCCTGACCTTAATTAATTTCAAAATAGACTGGTTTCTGAAAGAAATTGAAAGGTGTCAAGTAGTTATGATAAGCACAATCTATGCTCGATGGCCTATTTAGTAAGGGCAAATCTATCTTCCTTCATACAAGTCAGCAGAAAACAAAGACGATGAGGATAATTGGCAATGGAGACGAAACTGTTCTGCTCGTTGGAATTTCCACCGAAGATGTTAACTCGTTTAAAGAACTAAATTCTATGATAGGCCCCTATGGCAGCACTGTGGAAGAACTCTTATTTCTTCAGCCTGAGTTGTTTACCTCAGTCTGGGAAAAACAACAAAACAAGCATCAAGTTAAATGGAAGAAAAAACTGCAAATATTTGATGCAATGGTGGTGTCGGTACTACTTAACCTAACCTGTCATCATCAAACCCTGTATAAAGCTGAAAAAGTTGACTGGCAACACTGAGTAAACCTAAGGAGAAAAAAGGTATTTTAGACCTTCATCGATAAAGATCGACATTCACCATTTTCGGACATTCACGTGTACAAATTGCGTAAAATATTCCTTGTGAATCTCAATTTTTTCTGTCGGTATTCAAATAATGTACTTATGATACAAGTTCTTATCTACCCGTGCATCATTTATGCTCGAGGTCAATAGAATAGTCTTAAAGTTTGTTTTTTATTTCCGGAAAAGTTTACATTTTTCTCTATGCAAAGTATGAAGTTATACATAAGATTATATGTATCGTTATTTTTGTACTGGCCAGTTTATCGAATCTTGACAGAAGTTAACTGATAGGAGTTAAACCATAGATAGAGGATTGAATAGACAGAATATCAGCCTTGTG
Organism: Artemia sp. Qi Xiang Cuo; assembly: GCF_049724085.1. Taxonomy (NCBI): domain Eukaryota; kingdom Metazoa; phylum Arthropoda; class Branchiopoda; order Anostraca; family Artemiidae; genus Artemia; species Artemia sp. Qi Xiang Cuo. The sequence goes on from NC_142805.1 coordinate 1,866,197, forward strand.
TACTAATAGTTCCGAACAAGTTCGTTACCACGACTAAGTGAGGACCGGTTTAGGCTAATAATACCCATAACTCTACATAAGGAAGTTTTAATATAAATTAATACATGAAAAGAATTAGCTGTTAGATGCTGATTTCAAATATATAAAATCTTATAAGTCTAAAGTTACCCATCAAAAATTACGAACCTGAAAAAATTTGCCTGATTTTCAAAAAAGGCGAAAACACCCATAAAAGCGTGAGTGATCCTGATAAAAATATCACTATCAAATTCAGCATACCAGAGAAACCATTTGTAGAGGTTTCAAGTTCTGTTCTACAAAAATGAGGAATTTTACGTATTTCTTAAAAGAAAGGTGACTGATGTGTGTTTATTTGTTTGTTTTCTACGGGTGATCGTGTCGAACCAGTGGTTCTAGAAAATCGAGAGAGGGCTTATTAGAACTGAAATTAAAGTTCTAGCACATATTTAAGTACCCAAAATTGTTTTGTCACAGTAAAGTGATGTTTTCTGCCATTTGTGGCGCTAAACTACGATTTTACCCGAAAAGAGGGTCAAATTGCTATCGATTGAGAATTTTGAGATAGCCAGTCAATTTGAAAGTATCAAAATACTATGTATTGGGTTTCAGAGGAAGTAATACCGCATGGTGGCGCATTCGTTTAAAAAAAATCATATCCAAAAATATAAAAATCAAACAGTTCGTGGTAACGAACTGTAAGTAAGGAGCGACCCGGCTCAATAGTAACCGAAACTCTAGAAAACCGGTTTTCGATACTAATATATATATCAAAAGAATTAGATTTCAATGCTGAATTCAAATATATAACTTTCATCAAGCTTAGTGCTATCCATCAAAAGTTACACGCCTGAGAAAATTTGGCTGATTTTCAAAAAAAGGGGGAAACACCCCCTAAAAATTATAGAAACTTAATGAAAATCAAACCATCATATTCAGAGTATCAGAGAACCCTATTGTAGTATTTTCAAGCTCCTATCTACAGAAATGTGAAATTTTACAGTTTTTGCCAGAAGAAAGATCACGGTTACGTGTTTATTTGTTTTTTTTTTGTTTTTTTTTTTTCCAGGGGTCATCGTATCAACCCATGGGTCCCAGAATATCGTGGGAGGGCTTACAGGAACGGAAATTAAAGTTCTAGTGCCCTTTTTAAGTGACCAAAAAAAATGGAGGGTAACTAGGCCCCCTCCCACGCTTGTTTTTTTCCAAAAGTCACCCGATCAAAATTTTGAGATAGCCATTTTGTTCAGCATAGTCGATAATATTATAAATATGTCTTTTAGGATGACTTAATCCCCCGAAGTTCCCAGAGGGAGGGCTAAAAGTTATGAACTTTATCCAATGTTAACATATAGTATTGGTTATTGGGACGTATACATAAGTTTTCAGGAGTTTTTTTTTTGTAGTTGTGGTTGGTATGGGGGGGTCGGTGGTTATGTTGGAGGATCTGTTCATGCAGGAAGTTTTCAGGGGGGAAGGGAAATTGCCATGAAGGGGGCGCCGGACTTGCCAGCATTATTTATTGGTTATTGGGAAGTATACAACCATTTTCAGGAAGGATTTTTTCTGGAGGGGGGGGCTGAGGAGGGGGTTACTCTGGAGAATATTTCCGTGGAGGATGTTTCTGTGGGGTAAGGGACATTTCTATGAAGGGGGCGCCGGGTTTCCAAGAATAATTTAAAAAACGATCAGAAATTAAATAAAAAAAAAACAAGTTTTTTCAACTGAAATGTAAGAAGGAATATTAGAACTTAAAACGGACAGAAATTATAACGTATGTGAGGGGGTTCTCCCCCAAGTCAATACCTCGCTCTTTACGCTACAGTTTTTTTTAGTGCTTTCAAAATAGCTATCTATTCTAATTAAAAGGCCTTTTTGATTAAGGGGTTTGTGAATCAAAATTTTTTTTTTAAATTTTAACGTAAAGAGCGTGGTATTGACTATGGGGAGAACTCCCTCGTATACGTAATAACATATACGTAATAAAAAATAACAATAAAAAAACAAGCGATACGGCTCAATAGTAATCGAAACTTTTAAAAACGGAATTTTGATGTCACTAAATGTATAAAAAGAATGTGTTTATAGTGCTGATTCTTAATATATAAATTTTATTAAGTTTAGTATTACTCATCAAAGGCTACGAGCCTGAGAAAATTTACTCGATTTTTTAAAGAGGGGGGACACATCCCCTACAAGTAAAAGAATTTTAATGAAAATCACACCGTCAGATTCAGCGTATCAGAAAAACCTATTACAAAGGTTTCAAGCTCATATCTACAAAAATCTGCAACTTCGTATTTTTTGCCAGAAGAAAAATATACGAATATAGAAGGTAGTTACGAAAGTTAATTTGTAAAGACATCCATTTAGCAAAAGAAAAGTAAAATTTTTATGCAAATAAAAGCTGCATTAACTAAAAAACGATCAGAAATTAAATAAAAAAACAAGTTTTTAAAACTGAAAGTAAGGAGCGACATTAAAACTTAAAACGAACAGAAATTATTCCGTATATGAAGGGGCTGTCCCCTCCTCAACGCCTCGCTCTTTACGCTAAAGTTTGACTTTGTCTCACAACTTTATTTTTTAAAACAATAAAAAACTTTAGCGTAAAGAGCGAGGTGATGAGGAGGGGACAGCGCCTTTCATATATGGAATAATTTCTGTTCGTTTTAAGTTTTAATATCGCTCCTTACTTTCAGTTTAAAAAACTTGTTTTTTTTATTTAATCATGATCTAAAAAATCATTGATCCAAGATCAATGATTAATACGCAGTGACTAGGAAAACCAGGCCATGTACATCGAATAAGTTTAGTAACCTGGAACGTACAAGGTGTGACAATAAAATGAAACAGATTAGTGAAGATTTAAAGTCAATCGATATTATAGGGTTAGTTGAAACATGGCATAGCGCAAGTGACCCTCCGATATTCGACAGTTTTAGTGTTGAGCATGTTGCGCGAAAGCCAGCTGGAAACATGCGCTGCTATGGAGGGATAACCGTGCTACTAAGTAAAGCTTGTTTCCGTTGTTATCATAGAATAGCTAGGAATTCAGAGAACATTCTTTGGGTATGGTTTGAGTTAGTAAGAAATAAATAGATGGCTTTAGGATCTGTGTATATAGTACATCAGAGTAGTTCCTACACTAGAGAGTAAACATGGGATGTGTTAGCTGAAGAGTTAAGTAGACTAAGAAGGGATTTTACAGAGGATGTTTTTGTTGTTATGGGGGATTTTAACGCTTATACGGGTGCTTTATTAGAAATGGAGAGTGTTTCGTTCCGAAAAGTGCCTGACTTGGTTCCATCTGAGTATGGAATGCCTCGAAGTAGCAGGGATATGGAGAGGAGGGGGAATTGTTGGGGGAGAAGGCTCTTGGAGCTCTGCTCGGAGAATGGTCTAATAATTGGGAATGGGAGATTTGGAACTGATGGGGGAGTAGGGGAGTTTACCTATATGTCGGGAGCTCGTCAGAGTCTGATAGATTATGTGTAGGTTGACAGTGGGCTTGCAGCTCAATCAGTTGATGTTGAGGTACTTCAGTCAGTTGGTTCTGACCCCTGGCCAGTTAATTTAGAGTTGTGTTTAGAGGTTGAAGTCTAGAGGATCTTTATTGGAAAAAGGTATGAGACACTAGATGAAAAAAAGTTTAGAGTTAAAAAACCGTTAAGAAGGGATTGAAATAATTAGGAAATTGATGACATGAATTAGACAAAAGCGAGACCAGAAGAAATGGATATATTGAAGGAGATTAGAAATCTAGATTGCGGCGGTGAGGAAGTCCTTGCCGAGTTATGTGAGTTAGTGCACCAGTGGTCTAGTAAAGCGGTAGAAAGGAAAGTTAAATCAGGAGATAAAGGATATTATGGTGGGAAATGTAGAAGGTTAAAGCAGGAGGTAGAAAAAGAATTAGAAATTGTTAGGCAGTGCCAGGATGAAGAATTGCTGTTAGAAGCGTTGAATATTTATTGAGTTAAGAATAGGGAATATAAGAAATTGCTGAAGAGGAAAAGTAGGGAATAGGATAGTTTAGAAAGGAAAAAGATGATGGAGGATTTTACACTAGGGAATGTTAAAGAATTTTGGAGTAGAATGAGAAAGCAAAGAGCTAATATTTCGGGTCGAACGCCTTCACCGGAGTCGTGGCCTGGTTATTTTGAGAATTTAGAAGGAGACTGTGAAGGACTAGAAGAGGATAGTCAGTCGTCATGTTCAGGTGAAAGTATTTTCCCGCTGCAGGAGAATGATTATGAATTAGTAGGGGAAGTGACAAGAGACGAGGTTAGAGAAGTAGTTAGTAAGATGAAAGGAGGTTCAGCACCAGGTTTGGATGGGATACCAGCCTGGGTGGTTAAGAAATTTGTGTCGGTGTTTTTGTCGATATTAGTTAAAGCATTTAATAGTATTGCATCTACAGGTAAGTGGCCAGAATTATGGAAGACTTCAGTTGTTATACAGCTTTTTAAGAAGGGGGACCCTAGCTGGAATGATAACTATAGGCCCATAGATCTAGCACCAGTTTTTATTAAAGTGTTAGAAAAAATTTTAGATAGGAGGCTAGATAGGTGGTTAGATAAAAATAAGATTATAAATGAAGAGCAAGGAGGATTTAGGAAAGATTATAGTACAGCAGATAGGGCATTTGTGCTTAGAGCTTTAGTCGATAAGTATGGAACAGGGAATAGCCGTTTATATGCAGCTTTTTTAGACTTAAGAAAAGCTTCTGATAATGTTGAGAGGGTGCTTTTGGTAGATATTCTTAGAAGTATAGGATTACCTAGTATTTTTGTGAGGTTAGTTACTAGCGTGTATTGCGGAACTAAGGCGGTAGTAAAGGTAATAGATTAGGGTTGTTCTAGAGCATATATAAACTGAAAAGGGGTAAAACAAGATAGTGCTCGTTCCCCCCGTTTGTTTTCTATTTTTATAGCTGGTATAGTCCAGTTTTTGGAAAGGAAGTGGGCTCCGACAGTGCGTCTTGGTTCAAAATTATTTTCAGTTTTGCTTTTCGCTGATGATTGCGTACTTGTAGCTAAGTCTGCCCATGAATTACAGATTTTGTTAGATCTTGTTGCAGATTACTTAGATCTGAAGAAGCTCCAACTTAATGTTAAGAAGACAGAAATAGTTATTTTTGGTAAAAGAAAGGATGAAGAATGTAATGGTAAGTTTATGTTTAATGGAGACGAAATAAAGATAGTTGAAAATTCAAAATATTTAGGTTTTGTATTTCAAAATAATGGTAGTTGGTGTGCCCACATTAAACAGTCATTAAGAAGGGGGAAAGCGGCTATATCAACGGTTTTTAGGAATGGTATAGTCATGGGTATTAAAAGTCTGGGAATGCATACGAGAATAATTTTATCGAAGATTATGCCAGTTATTCATTATGCTGGGGAATTGTGGGGGGTGGAAGCGGTAGAACAGCTGGGGACCCTTCAGGTAACTTATTACAAAAGGATTTTTGGCCTCCATAGGACTACGCATACCCAGTTTTTGAAAGGGGAGCTAGGGATTTTTTCGCTCCGTAAAAATAGGCTGGTTCAGGTAGTTAGATTTTGGATGAAGTTAGTGCAGGTACCACGAGATAAACTTATTAGAGAGGCCTATGAAGAGCTACTTGCTTCAGGGCGTAAGAGGTCGTGGCCGTTTAGGGTTAAATCCTTATTAGACAGATTAGGATTGTCATATATATGGAATGATGGTAGAGGTTCCGCCATTAGTCAGATTGATATAATAGGAATAGTTAAACAAAGATTAGAAGATCAGGAGATACAGACATGGGGGAATGACATTGAGAGATCTAAGACATTAAGTGTTTATAAGGATGTTAAAAAGGTGTTTGGCCAGGAGATTTACTTTAAATTTAATTTGCCAAGTATGTATTTGTCATATTGTTTGCAGCTGCGGGCCAACTGTTTGCCTTTAAGATGGAGGAGTAAAGTATTTGGGAGAGGTAAGGGGTTCCCGGCGTCTAGGTACACGTGTCCCATTTGTAATATTGAAGAGGAAATTCTGAACCATTTTCTGTGCCGGTGCCAGGGGCTTACTGATTTGAGGGAGGGTATTTTGGGGGAAAGTAATTTTTAACTTGGGGGCATGTTGTCTCAGACGGTACCTAGCCTCATGTGTAGATTATGTAGATTTGTTGATCAGGCACTAAAGATAAGAAAGGAACTATTGTGAAGAAGATTTGTTATGATTTGGAATAAAAATGCTGAAGGGAGTTTTACTTTTGTTTTCCTGTTATATTTGATGTATAGTGTATATGGCCCTGTAGAAAGGCTTTTGAATACACGATTAATATTATTATTATTATTATGTATGTGACATTGTGTGTAATTATGTGAGTTAGTTTTATAGTATTATGTGTGCTTTTGTGCTGAAATTGTTATGTAATTTTATTTTTATTTGCTATGGGCTATGCTTAGTTATTGTTATATATGTTATTATCATGTGTTTTGACTTTATATGCAACTGTGTTTGTTTTTGCCATGGCCCAAAGAGGCTTTTGTTTTGCAATAAATATCTATCTATCTATCTATAGACATTAAGTTTAAAATTCATCTAGCTAAGTTTATTCACTTGACGTTTCTTAAATTACTTCATGCGATGCGTGATTGCGAATCAGTTAGGATGAAGGAGGGGAGATGGGTCATTGTGTTGGGGGGGGGGAGGGGTAGCAGTTACCTCGGGAGCTCTCAGATATATGTAGAACAGGGTCTTAGAGGGGAGGGGGGAAGGTTGGAATTAAGCTCTCGTTTCCCTTTATTTGAACTAGTCCTGGATAGGGTCTCCCTTCTCATTGCAGATAAACGTTAAACGTTTTTTGGAAAATGCAAGATTTAATTCATATTCTTACCGGCACAAAAAGATGGAGCGGCGAGGGACAATTCATGAGCAAATTCAGCAAATTTACCAGAAGGGACGGGGGCAAGTGACCTCAGAAACTTTATTTTTTGACTTTTAAAATGAAAATATCGGGTTTTATGTTTTATGTTTATTTTTTTATGTTTTATTTTTATTTTATTTATTATGTTTATTTTATTATGTTTTATGTTTTTTCTTTTATGTTTAACAGTAGGTGGTAAAGAACCGTAAGTAAGGAGCAGCTCTGCTAATAGTGACAAAATAAATAAAAGTTTTGAAAACAATATATGCCTTTAACGAATTGGGTTTTTATGTTGAGTCGAATGGTTTATAATTCATTAAGTTGGCCAAACTGCTCGTAGCAGTGAACCATACGCTAAGGTTTGACTTTTCGTTTCAATTCTTTTGAATAAAAAACATTTTAAAGCACTATAAAACTTTAGTGTAGAGAGCGGGGGTTTGAGGAAGATGGCAGCACCCCTGATGTTCTGAAAAATTCTGCTCGTTTTAAGTTCTGTCGCTCTTTATATTCATTTGAGAAAGTTTTTTTTTTTTTAATTTAATATCAACTAGGAATTACAACAAAACTTCTGAAACGTATGCCTACAACAGACAAAAATAGACACTCTTAGCTAAATAATGCTAAAGCAGCATCCAGGCGCAGCAATTGCTCAACCCCCTAGATTTCGAAAACACCTTTTTTTTAAGTATTTACGTTGCAATAAAATCGAAAAAACAGCAAAATTGCTTCCTATATTTAAAATGATACGTTTTGTTCCCCCTCACCCCCTGCATTCTTGTGTATGGAAGCTCCTGGCTGCATCATAAAAATGGTTCCTCTAACGTTGCAGTTCTATAGGTCAGTTTTGCGAATTATGATAGATGTCATTGATAGTACTTCAACCATCTATACGTGACCTGTGGGCTAGAGGATAAGATTTGCTCTTGTAGGCTATTCTTATTGTTTTGTTTCTTAGGCTGAGCACCTATCCGAGAAGCCAAGGATGGTTTGTCAGTATAATGTTGGCTGTCGAGTTACATGTTTGGCGATTTGGAAAGGATCCAATAAGCCATCAGTTGATGAAGACAAAAAGAAAGTTGATCTAGAGGAAGAAGAGGAGGGGAATGAAGAATTTGAGGAAGAGGAAAGCAACAGATTTCAAGGGGAGGAAATTGTTATCGCTGCACCAAAACGAAAGCGCAAAGAAGAAGGTGTGCGTCAAGGTAAAAGGCTTAAAAAGAAGAAGAAGATTGGTGATTGGACAATTTTGCAAGAGGAAAGTAAAGTGAAGAAGCCGAAAAAGAAAAAAGTTCCCAGTAAATCTGGCAAAATTAGTTTTGAAATTTAGGAAAATAAATGTTTTCAATTCATTGTGATTTGTAACCCGCAATTGTTGGAAACGGGCACGCTGATTAAACTTCACGATTTATCTCGGAGACTTTCTCGAAAGGGGATACGGAAGGGGATAAAATCCGTATCCATGATTTTTTTTTGAGAGGGGGGGTTACGAAAGGATTTTTTCGGGGGGCTTACAAAATAAAATACTAAAACACGCATTAAAAATTTGTTTATATTCATTTTTGTTTCGTTTTTACGAGTTGGGAAAAAAATTTCAGGGTGGGGGGGATTCAAACCCCCTAACCCCCTGGATACGGCCTTGGATATGGAATTAAATATTCTTAATTTTTACTTTTATAACCTCTAGGTTGGTCAAGTTATTATAAACCTAAAATTTATGTACTATACTTTTCAAGCTCGTATGCTGTTAGAGGGTTTCCAGGTGAAGCCTCTTCGAAATTTCAGGATTGTGTCATTTGTCAGTAATCCCTTAAACTGCTCATGCGAAGTGCAAACTTTTAACCCTTTGATGCTTGTAGAAGAATAAGGTTACTGAACGGTTAGGATACTTTTAACCGTTAGTAGTTGAGTAAATAACCCTTAACTGATTTAGTTTAGAAACCGTTGATTAAAAGTATGGTTAACCTGTAACGGTTGAGATAATTTTAACCGTCATTAGTTAAAAAATAACCGCTATCCAAGCGTTTTTTAAACTGTTACCTAAAGTATAAATAACCGTTAACGAAAAGTTTCAACTGTTTAATACTTGAAGAAAAATATGCTTCCTTAACATCTAAACTATGTCGGAAGGGATGACAGCGGAAGTCCAATCAGAAAAATCTAGTGGAAACATAAATTTGCGATTTTTCTGGCGAGAAATACCAGGGTGTTTTATGTCAGGATGGTTTTTAGATCGAATTAGAATAATGTTTCCTCATACCCCAAGCTAGCTGTATAAGTATGTAGAAAAATTTATTTTCTGAGACTAAACCAGTAAAAGTAAGATAGTAAGTAACACGCTGCAAATGACACAAAATTATTTGCAATAAAATTAGACAAAGGTGATCTAGGCCATTTTTCAACAGATAGTCTACAGGTCTCGATAAAAGGTTGTTCTTTTACTAGACAAGTGTCATAGTTTTCCAAAATTTTCCAAGCGTTGGCTTTTTGCATATTTTCTCTTCTGTGGGGACGAGGGGGTTGGGGCTGAAGTCCCCTTTTATCCTTCTATTTGAGCACCCTTCCAATTAGGCCTACAAAATTCAGCAATAATAAAATTACCAGGGAATGGAACGGTGGGCTACTTTTGCAGGGGTAATTGGGCTTGCGTCCCACTGAGGGGGACGCAAAAAGAATAAAAATTCTTTTCTGAGGTTGAACCAATAACGAGAGGTTGTTAACTTTTACCGGCATATTGAAAAACCGGCAGTAATAGTAAGATACACGGCAAAAGACTATTATTTCTGGAAATGGGACATACGATACGGGCTAGCTTACTTTGGAAATTCATGCACAAATTACGAACAAAAAACAAGTCTCAAAATAACTTATTTTTGATACCTGTATTGGCAGTAATAGTAAATGACTGTGGTAATTCCAAAGGCCTTATGTGACACTTTTATGCAACAAATGAAGCTAATTTTTCCAATTCAGTTGACAAAAAAAAAAAATCTGCGTTTGAATATTTCATTTGTGCACTCGTCATCCGGCGACACAATCTTAAACCATTAAAAAAAAAACTAAAACATCCTAAAATAGATATATTCAATTTTGCCGAGATCTTTGATGTAATAACCTGAAAAAGATAAAAATGTATCGTCCTATGGTGGCGCAGTGGATGTGATCTCAGCTTGGTAATACGGGACCCAGGGTTTGAACATCGCTGGAACAGAACACTGCAGGGCCGAAGCAAGGGTCTTATCAGTTAAGAGGTGGGGTTAATTCAATACAATCACCGTTTATTTAGGTTGAGTATTCCCCTAAAAAAGGTGAAAACGTTTGTTTATTTGGAGGGCATATTGCTTGCATTGGAAGGAGCAGACCTAATTTTAGAAAATTCCAGGGACGTAGATTTTTAAGATCTATTCTATATTATTAAAAAAGCTCAATAATCGAACGTTTGCAGATTAATTGCAAAAAAAAAGTCCAACCGCCAAATGGTAGTATAAAATCCGCCATAATGATCAAATATGGCTGTTTTTTTTTGCTCGAAAACGCTATCGATGCCCAGTTTTTTATCCTTTTTTTGTAATTCAGAATGCTTAAATAAATTAAAATTATATTACAATTTTTGTGCAATATATTTTGTAATTGGAACTTTTTTTTCAAATTATTGAAACATGAAATCACTCATTTGGCTTTATATATTATTTTAACAAATTGAAGCAGTATCAAAGAGTAATTTGACCCTTTTAACTTTACAGAGTTTACGTCACGAAACTAAACTCTATCAAGCAAGCGCATGCAAATGATTTTTTTTTTCAGGGGGCAGTGAGGGAGGATACAAGACTTCAAAAAAAATATTTGGAGTTGGGATTAAATATATTTGGGCGATAGCACAAGATCTTGTATTAAAACTCTAGCAAGACTGAATCAAAGGAACATCAGCATAATAAACCATCAAGAAATATTTTGAAGTTAGCTAACTGACTGAAATGTATTAAAACATAATCAAGTTTAAGACTATACTAACAAAATGATCTATATAAGATTTTCAGCTAAGTTTTTTTCGTTGGGGGGGGGATAACGCCCTGAAAAAACGATGCCTAATAATAGGTACTTTTTTCTATAAACATGAAAAGTATGACGTTCTTAAGATATTCATCATGGCCTTTTTTTATTCATAAAAATAGGCCATTTATTGCATTGAACGAAGGTGAGTGACAGTACACTTACAAAAACTATGTGGGACAAATTAAAAGTGGGTAAATGGAAAAATAGGAAAAAAGGATGAAGCAAGACAAAAACATTGCTGGACTCCGTAAGGACTAAACAGCTTGTGATTCTGTGCGGAGAGCCTCTACAGGTGGATCAGTTTCTTCAAGGACGATTCCCTTTTCAGCTTTATTCAGGTATTCGATTCCGTTGAAAAATCCAGACACCTGTAAAGGAGAAGATTTAAAATTTTCTCTTACAGTCATTGGCTGATAAGGTTTTCTTTTTGTTCAGAAAAAAAAACTGGGCTTTGGTTTGTGATCGTATTCAACGACCTCTTTCTGGCTCGCACAAACCTATTCTTAGGAATTTGTGATTTGTGAACCTGTTTTTAAACCCAGCTGAATTTCTTGAGTTCAGTGAACCAGCTGCTGAATTTCTTTCGGGGGTCTCTCCTAAATCTAGCCCCTTAACTACTAGATTTGTGACTATTTCTAAAATTATTTCGTTGTACAGGTAGACTACTGATTAAAGTATCAAGGAGATCAAAATAAAAACATTTTTCCCCTGGGCCCAACTGAGGTCTGTCCATACCTAAAAATCCTGATTGTCTAAGTTTATTTTTGGTTTTATTAAAATTATGAAGTTTTTAGGCATTAGTTTTCAGGTTCTTAAGTATTCACTAAAGAGACTATACGAGTAGTGTGAGTACCTACCTTTAGATGCAAGGCCGTATCCAGGATTTTGGTTCGGGGGAGGGAGGTCATTATGTTCGGGATGTTTTACAAAAAACTTTACAAAACATAAGAAGCACTTGTCTATACATGTCATTGTCGCTTTGTAAGAGTCGATTTTTTTAATTTTTTTTGGGGGGGGGGGGGCGGGTCAAAAAAGGGTAGCCCCTTTTCGTTGGATACGGCCCGCTTAGATGTATATGAAAGTTTGCTGTTGCATTCACATGACCTTTTCGTCAGAATTGTGTCTCTTTCGACTTTTAATTAAACTTTAACGTTTTTAAAGTTAAAAAAATAAACTTTTGTGGGTTAATTTTTGTGCTTTTGGTGAAATATTTTTCCAATATTTGTCAACCATTGTTTCTTTGAAAATCTGTCTGTGACATTTCAAGGAATATGACGTCATTTCAGGGAATGAGGTAACAAGTCACTCAAATATGACATCATGCCCAAGAGGAAGACCGTATCCGGGTGTTACCGGGTTTAACCCCCAACCCTCCAAAAATTTTGTCCGGCTCATGAATAAGTAACAAAAATATACTATTCCTAAATCAACTTCAACTGCGACCCTTCGTCACTTGACGGGTTTTTTTTTTCAAAACTTTCTTTATAACTTTCGGTTACTATGGGCTAGGGTTCACGCAGAAGGGATTTAGCAGCGAAATTTATTACGTTTGTTAAATATTTTGACAAAAATTTAAAACAATGGAGAATGGATACTATAAAATTAAGCCAGTGTTAGAAAATATTCAGTAATTTATTGCTACTATTTTTATAAGACTGAAAAAGAAGAGATACATAGGCTAAGGGTGAAAGTTTGTGTGTAAGTATCCGAAAAGACAGGACTACAAAGTAAGGTAGTAATAGGCTAGCCTCGCATTTCAGCTGATTCTAGCCTAGAATTAAATAATGTAAAAGTATTGGTAAAATTCTGGATAATGGGTTTTTAAAATTTTTGAAAGTAATTGAGTTACGCGAATGAAACGATCAGGAATCGATCAACAGTCGAAATCATGCACTGGGAAGATCCTCTTTATCTCCTGTCTAAGTTGCTCATAAGGCAGGTCTATTACTGTTTCATCCTTAGCGAAACACGTTTCTCCATAATTTCGGTTTGAACCTGCTCATTTTTTATTGTGGCTCTTGAAAAAAAGATTTCAGTGACTATGATCTAATAAAAACAAAAATGACAGTTGTGGGAACCCCAGATTGACTGAAATTGATTCTATAAGTCTTAATTTTGAAGCAAAAAAAAAAAACGTCAAAACTTCAAGTTTGGCTTGGAATCCAGCTCAAGTAGTGTGAATCAGCTTACCTGGAACTACGTCGAGGATTGGTCTAAGCTGCATTTAATGTTGTTTTTTTTTGCAAGACTAGTGCAGTTTATTTTAAGACTGAGTGTCTAAACATGATCTTCCAAGCATTAGAATTAGGGAAGGCTGGAGATAGGAATTTGAAAAAAATCCCAAGAGAATAAGGACCCTTATTTTGTCATCCAGTTACTATTCGTGTACAATAATAAAGCCAACAATGCTCAAGTGGCTGTGGAAAAGGAATCAGTCAGCATATATCACAAAATTTTTCTTTATTTTTTGGTGAAGACAATTAAAGATAATTTCTGAAAAAACTTAAGCTCAGCAAATACAAATACCTTTTAAAATTCAAACTCAAAACGACCAGAAATTACTATTAAAGAATAAATGAAACCCAAAACGAACAGAAATTAAATAAAAAATCATAGCAAAAACATACAACAAGTAATGATATAAATGAATAAATAGATCTTAAAGCGAGTAATGCTTAGATTGAATATGAAAATCAAGCTTAAGACGAAAAAAAAATATTCCTATTGAAGTACAAATGAAACTTAAAACGAACAGAAATTAAATAAACAATCAATGCAAACAAACATACAATAGATATTAATGTAAATTAATAAATAAATCTTAAAACGAGTGAAACTTAAATTGAATATGCAAATTTAGCTTGAAACAAACAATAATCACCAAAAACAAGAGTTTGGGAATGACCCCCTTCTCTTACTGTAAAAGTCTAAAACCTACTGCGTCACTGGCATTTTACTGAAAACCAATTTTGTGACAAATGTTTTCTTTTGTACTTATCTCTGAACATAAACATTAAAATTATAGTAACATTTTGAACTGATGAGCTTTCATCAATTAATACCATTATACATAAAATATTCAGTTTAATTTACTATCTCTTTTTAAAGTTGTTTAAGACGAATTTAGTTTCACTACAAACGAGTGATTGGATACTGACTCGTTTCCTAACTGTAAATAAAAACCAAAAGCCTACTGCGTAATTGGCGCTTAACTTAAAACAGATTATATTACAAACATATTATTTTACAGTTATTAAAGCAATGAAAAAAAAAATACAATTACAGAGAAATAAATTCTTGAACTGATGGATCTTTCAACAATTACTATCATTATACATCAAATATTCAATTTGATGTTGTTAATACTTTTCAAGACTGATCAAGACGCATATAGTTTTCAGTAAAGCGCCAATGACGCAGTAGGTTTTAGACTTTTACAGTGAGAGAAGGAGGTCATACCCAAACTCTTGTTTGTGGTGATTTTTGTTTGTTTCAAGCTTAATTTGCATATTCAATTTAAGTTTCACTTGTTGTATGTTTTACGTTTATGTATGTTTTATGTTTTTAAGTTTTACTTGTTGTATGTTTTTGCTATGATTGTTTATTTAATTTCTGTTCGTTTTGGGTTTCATTTATTCTTTAATAGTAATTTCTGGTCATTTTGAGTTTGAATTTATAAAGGTATTTGTATCTGCTGAGCTTAAGTTTAAAATGGCCTTTACTTTTCTTTAAAAAACTTATTTTTCGTAAAGTTTTTTTTAATTAATTTCTGTTCACTTTTTATTGCAAAAAATTTAAAGTTTTTTAAAATTTTTTATTTCAAAATCAAACCTTAAAAATAAAAAAATAAAATATTAATACAAATAACAAAAATGATATCAAAGTAACAATATCAAAGTGAAAAAATGGGTTTGTGTCAACCTCGGAGTTTTTATTACCTGATGTTTGAACTATTTTTAACAAAATAGCTATCTAAAAAATTTTAGCGGATGGGTTTGGGGAAAAAGGGCGTGGGGGGACTAGATTAAGCTTAGGTCTCTTTTGACTCTTTCAAAGTGAACTAGAACTTTCTATTTTCAATCAAATGAGCCCTCTCTGAAGTTTATGCGAGTATCCTTTCTATAAAAACCATAAAAATCCCCAGAGTATAACTTACAACGCCTGTCCCTCGGCCTTGGGAGGTTGTGTCGACCCTGGAGTTTTAATATCTGATGGTTGAACTATTTTTAACAAAATGGTTACCTGAAATTTTTATCGGATGGGTTTATCCATCCGATACTCCGAAAGGCGTGGAGGGCGGAGGGACTAGTTGCCCTCCGATTTTTTTCACTCTGAGAAAATGAACTATCACTTTTAATTTACATTCAAATGAACCCTCTCTGAAGTTTATACGAGTACACATTCCATAAGAACCATATATGTTCCCAGAGCAATACTTACACCGCCGGCCCTGGGGGGTGGGGTTGTGTCGACACAGGAGTTTTTCTTATCTGACGTCTGAACTATTTTTAACAAAATGACCATACGTAAAGCAGTTTTGTTCTATGATCTTTGAACTATTTCTAACAAAATGGCTACCTCAAATTTTTTATCAGATGTATTTGGGTGAAAAGGGCTGGGGGGGCTAGTTGCCCTCTGATCGCTTTTGGCCCTTGAAAAGAGCCGGATTTCAATTCCCAAGAGACTGAGCCCTCTCTGAATTTTTGACGAGCTTCTTTGTTCTGCGAAAAATATCGATCCCAGGGTCTAACTTTACATATTTGCCCCTGGGTCCTGGGGGATTGTCTCAGCATCAGAGTTTTTGTTACCGGACTTTTGGAAAATTTTTAATTTAATGGCTACCTAAAATTTTTTATTGGATGCATTTGGCGGAAAAGGGCGTGGGTCGGGGGGGGGGGGGGGAGCTGGTTGCCCTCTAATATTTTTTGACTCGAAAAAACTTAACTAGAACTTACAATTTCTATTTTAATGAGCCATCTCTGAATTTTTTACGAACATCCCTTCAATAAGAACCATATATTCCCCAAGGGCATAACTTTCAACACCTGCCCTCGGACCCTGGGGGGCTGTGTTGACCCCTGAGTTTTCGTTATATGAACTATTTTGAAAAAAAGCTATCTCAAAGTTCTTATCGGAAGGGTTTGAGTAAAAAAGGGCGTGGAGGGGAGGGGGGCTAGGTGCCCTCCAATCTCTTTTGACTCTTAAAAAGTGAACTAGAACTTTCATTTTAAAATCAAATGATACTTTTTTGAAGCTAATACGAGTATCTCTTCCATAAGAACCATATATGCCCTAAGGGCATAACTTATAACGCCAGCCGCGGGGCCCTGGGGGGTTGTGTCAACAACGGAATTTTTGTTATATAATCTTTGAACTATTTTTAACAAAATAGCTATCTTAAAATTTTTATTGGATACATTTGGGAAAAGAGGGTTTAGGGGGGGGGGAGCTGGTTACCCTCCAATATTTTTTTACGCTTAAAAAGTGAGCTAGAACTTTCAATTTCCAATCAAATGAGTCCTCTCTGAAGTTTATACGACAATGTTGTCTATACAAAACCTTATATGCCCCCAGGGCATAGCTTATAACCCTTGCCCTGAGGGCTGTGGGGGAGTTGTCTTCCCCAAAGACCTAATTTCTAGAGCTTAAAACTACGTTTAATAAAATGGCTATCTCAAAATTTTGGATTGGATGTGTTTGGGGAAAAGGTAGGTGTGAGAAGGGGGTTAGTTGCCGTCCAATCACTTTCGACTATTAAAAAGGGCACTAGCCCTTTGAATTTCCAATCGAATGAGCCTTTTTTGAAGTTCCTACGACACCGCCTTGTATAAAAACCTTATATGCCCCCAGGGCATAACTTAAAACCCTTGCCCTGAGGGTTGTGGGGGAGTGTCCTCCTCAAAAACATATTTTCTATTTGAAAATCAACTACGCTGAACAAAATGGCTATCTCGAAATTTTGATTGGATGTGTTTGGGGAAATGATGGGCGTGGGGGGGGAGGGGGCTAGTTGCCCTCCAATCACTTTCGACTATTAAAAAGGGCACTAGCCCATTGAATTTCCAATCGAATCAGCCTTTTTTGAAGTTTCTACGACAATGCCATCTATAAGAACCTTATATGCCCCCAGCGTATAACTTAAAACCCGTGCCTTGAGGGTTGTGGAGGAGTGTCCTCCTCAAAAATATAGTTTCTATCTGAAAATCAACTACGCTGAACAAAATGGCTATCTCAAAATTTTGATTGGATGTGTTTGGGTGAATGATGGGCGTGGGGGGGGGGGGAGGGGGGCTAGTTGCCCTCCAATCACTTTCGACTATTAAAAAGGGCACTGGCCCTTTGAATTACAAATCGAATGATTCTTTTTTGAAGTTTCTACGACAACGCCTTCTGTAAAAACCTTATATGCCCCCAGGGCATAACTTAAAACCCTTGTCCTGAGGGTTGTGGGGGATTGTCCTCCTCAAAATTATATTTTCTATCTGGAAATCAACTACGCTGAACAAAATGGTATCTCAAAATTTTGATTAGATGTGTTTGGGGGAATGATGGGCGTGGGGGGGGGGGCTAGTTGCTCTCCAATCACTTTCAACTATTAAAAAGGGTACTATCCCTTTGAATTTCCAATCGAATGAGTCTTTTTTGAAGTTTCTACGACAACGCCTTCTATAAAAACATTATATGCCCCCAGGGCATAACTTAAAACCCTTGCCCTGGGGGTTGTGGGGGAGTGTCCTCCTCAAAAACATATTTTCTATGTGAAAATCAACTGCGCTGAACAAAATGGCTATCTCTAAAATTTTGATTGGATTTTTTTGAGGGAATGATGGGCATGTAGGGGGGGGGACTAGTTACCCTCTAATTATTTTTGAAAAGTAAAAAGGAGACTAGCTCTTTGAATTTCCAATCGAATGAGCATGTTATTAAGTTCGTACGGCAACGCTGTCTATGAAAACTATGTATGCCCCAGGACTTAACTCAAAACCCTTGCTCTGAGGGTTGTGGGGGAGTGTCCTCCTCAAAAATATATTTTCTATCTGGAAATCAACTACGCTGAACAAAATAGCTATCTCAAAACTTTGATTCGATGTGTTTGGGGGAATGAGGGGCGTGGGGGGTGGCTAGTTGCCCTCCAATCATTTTCGACTATTAAAAAGGGCACTAGAACTCTCGATTTCCAATCGAATGAGCCCCCTTCCGTATGAAGTGCCTCTGGGGAAAAAAATAATAAATAATAAAACATTGGAGCCGTATGGCCTTTACTATAGGCAACGCTACAGCGTAAAGACACTTGCTTATATTTAGATATTAATTTAAAACACTTTTTCCATAAAACAAGTTTTTCAAAGAAAAGTAAAGAGCTCAATTAAACCAAAAATGAGCAGAAATAAATTCAGTAATCTTCCAAGCATAAAACTACCACAAATCACTATGAATAATAATAAATGACCAAGTCAAACTCAATACGAGCAAAAATTAACATGAATACGGTAGACAACCCCCATGCCTTCTCAAGACAAGAACATAATTAGCACGTTACTGAAAATAAAATACATAAAAACTGTTTTCACTTTTTTGAGTTTAATAAATAAAAAATTATTCAGACTTTCAAGAATAAATATCAGTATATGTAATCCGAGATATTTTTTTTTTCAATAAAGGGCAAATTTCGTTTTGGTCTTGAGAAGGCATGGGCATTGTCAACCCTACTCATGTCAATTTCTGCTTTTTTTTAGTTTTACTTTCGTATTTATTGTAATTTCTGTCCGTTTTGGGTTTCATTTATTTATTGATAGTGGTTTGTGGCAGTTTACTGCTTTGAAGATTATTTGACTTTATTTCTGATCATTTTTGGTTTAATGGAGTTCTTTACTTTTCTTTGAAAAACTTGTTTTGTGGAAAAAGTTTTTAAATTAATTTCTGTTAGTTTTTTACTGACATAGTATTTTTCATGGAAAAAGTTTTTTTTTATATCTTTTCGGATTTTTCTATAAGAATCCATAGTTTGGCTTGCTATTTGTATGTCGGAGAAACTTTTTCAACAATTTTCAATCTCAACACAAATAGTACTATTTAATTTAGTTTTATTCCTCCTCAAGTTGATCAGAGAAATAAAACTTAATACCGTTCCCAAAAAATTCTATCTATATCCTTTGACATCCTGGATACGCTTACACTCGTTTGATTTTTTTTTAAATTGGAAGAGCAGAAGCAGTAATAGAGTAGTAATAGTAGTAGCCCTGAAAGATTCAACTTAATAACCCCAGTCGTTCTCGAGATATTGCTGAGGTGTCTTATTGGCAACCACACACACAGTACTTTTTGATCTAGCTTTAAAGCAAGATTTAGTTTTAAAGCATAATAGTCAAATTATATAGCTATGGGGGTTGACATACACAATATCCCTAGAGACATAGTTAACGGAGCGTTGTACTATGCTGAATAAAACGGCTGTCTCAAAATTTTGATTGGACGTGTTTGGGAAATGAATGAGCTTGGGATGAGGGCTGCTTGCCCTTTAATCACTTTTGACTCCTAAAACAGACACTACAACTTCTAATTTCCAGTCCAATTAGCTCCTTTAAAGTTTCAATGATATTGCTAGCTATTAGAGTGGCGCTGCCTATGATACTGGTTATATACCCTTTTGAATACCTGCATATATATAGTTTTTTTCGTCTAATTGAAACTCCCCCTAAACGTTCCTGCAAAATTTCACCTTAATACCCTTAGAATTTTTAGTTACAGTAACTGTACTGGTAGTATTAATAGTATTCACATAGTACCCTCTGGCTAGATTAAAATTAAATAAAAAAATCAAGTTTTTTTTAACTGAAAGTAAGGAGCGACATTAAAACTTAAAACGAACAGAAATTATTCTGTATATGAAAGGGTCTGTCCCCTCCTCAACGCCTCGCTCTTTACGCTAAGGTTTTTTATTGTTTTAAAAAATAAAGTTGTGAGACAGAGTCAAACTTAAGCGTAAAGAGCGAGGCGTTGAGGAGGGGACATACCCTTTCATATACGGAATAATTTCTGTTCGTTTTAAATTTTAATGTCGCTTCTTACTTTCCGTTAAAAAACTTGTTTTTTTATTTAATTTCTGAACATTTTTTAATTAATTAAGCTTTGATTTTGGCTCACCGTACATGAATAATTAAAACAAAATTTGCATATTAATTTAATGGCTTTCTCGAAATTTTGTTCTGACGTAACTTACGAATTAACTTACATAACGAACTTCTACATTCGTATGTTTTATTACGTATATTAGGGAGTTCACCCCTTGTCAATACCTTGCTCTTTACGCTAAAGTTAAAATTTTGTTCGAATCAAATATCCCTGAATCACAAAGGCCGGTTAATTAGAATAGATAGCTCTTTTGAAAGTACTAAAAAAAACTTTAGCGTAAAGAGCGAGGTATTGACTAGGGGGCGAACCCCCCTCATATACGAAATAATTTCTGTTCGTTTTAAGTTTTAATGTTGCTCCTTACTTTCAGTTGAAAAAACTTGTTTTTTTATATTTAATTTCTGATCGTTTTTTAAATAATACTGGGAAATCCGGTGCCCCCTTCATAGAAATGTCCCTTCCCCCAAGGAAACATCCTCAATGGAAAGATCCTCCCCCGTAACCCTCTTCTCTGACTCCTCCCCCACCAGAAAAAAATCCCTCCTGAAAACGTCTGTATACTTCCCAATAACCAATACTTTATGTAAACAATGGGCAAAGTTCATAACTTGCAGCCCTTCCCCCGGGAACTGTGGGGGATTAAGTCATCCTCAAAGACATGCTAATTAGATTTTCGACTATTCTGAACAAAATGGCTATCTCAAAATTTTGATTGGATGACTTCGGGAAAAAAATGAGCGTGGGAGGGGGGCAAGTTGCCCTCCAATTTTTTGGTCACTTAAAAAGTGGTACTAGAACTTTTAATTTCCGTTCGAATGAGCCCTCTCACGATCGATACGATCACCCCTGGAGAAAAAAGCTTTTGATGGGTAAGACTAAACTTGATGAAATATATATTATGTTCGCCCCAAAATTTTCGCCTGAACACCTTTAGCTTTAGTAGCAGTAGTACCAGCGGTAATAGTAGTAGCAGTAGTTGCAATAGGATTAATAGTAGTAGCTTTAGCTTTAATGGCAGTAGCAGTAGTAACAATAGTAGCAGTAGTAGTACTAATATGAGTAGTTATAATAGGATGCAAGTACTGTCTTTTGGTTAGTTTAACATCCACCGTAACAAGCCCCGTAAGTTTCAACTTCACCCACCAATCTGTTCCTAAGATATTACTAAAACACCCTTTTGACAACCTGCATATAGACGGTGTGTTGTTATTCAGTTCACCTTCCCCCTCAAAATTCCCTGAAACTTTCACCTTCATGCCATTAAGCATAGTTGTAATAGTAGTCACAGTAGCAGTATCAGTATTAATAGTAATAGCACTAGTAGCATCAATAGTATTAACGTACTGTCTTTTGCTCAGTTCAACATCCTTCTCATCAAGTCCTGGAAGGTTCAACTTAATACAATTAGCTGTTGCTATGGCATTGCTGATGTGTCCTTTTGATAACCTTTACATTCATTAAATTGTTGACATTTTTATTATAATGCTCTTAGTCATACAAGTAGTTGTTATAGAAGTAGTAGTAGTAAATGTACCAGCATAAGTAATATTAGTAGTAGCCTGCACATATTGTCTTTTGGTCAATTGATCTTCCCCTCTAAGCATTCTCTGAAAGTTCCAACTTAATACCAAAAGAAATTCTTGAGATACGCTCTTTTGACAATGTGCATACACATAGTGTCTTTTGATTTAGTTTAAATTTCCCATCAATATTTTAAATATAGTAATGTTGTAGTTGTAGAAGTAGCAGTAGTAGCATGTAAATATTACCCTTTTGGTCAATTGGTCATCTCCCTTATCATTTCCTGAACGTTCCCAATTAATACACTCAGTCATTCTTGAGTTAAGCCCTTTTGACAACCCATATACACATAACGTATTTTGATTTAGTTCAACGCTCCCTTCAACATTCTTAGAAAGGCTCACCTGAATACCCTTTGTCTTTTGGAAAGTAATAATAATCTTTATGGAAAGTCAATAACATATGCTACATGTAAACAATTAACGAATTGCCTAACCTAGAGCCTTTGCACGGAGGGTTGTGGGGGGGGGGGGGACATCCCCAAGGACATAATTTATGGACCTTTTAACAATGCGGAAGAAAATAGATGTCTCAAACTTTTGATTGGATCTTTTTTAGGAAATAATGAACGAGGGGGGAGGCTTGTTGCGCTCAAATCACCTTTGATTCTTAAAAAGGACACTATAACTTCCCATTTCCAATCAAATGCCCCATCCGAAGTGTATATGTCCACCCATTTCATAAGAACCTTGTATGCCCCCAGGGCATAACTTGCAACCTTTGACCCAGGGATCTAGTGGGTTGCGTCAACCATGGATGCATTTTTATATACCCTTTGGCCTATTTTGAACAAGATGATCATCTCACAGTTTTGATCCGATGCGTTCGGAAAAGAGGGTGTCGGGAGGGGGGTATTGACCTCCATCACTTTTGACTCTTAAAAGGGAACCAGAACTCTCAATTTGTAATTAAGAGTCCCGTCTAAAGTTTATACAACCACCCTTTCATAAAAACCTGATATGCCCCCCGGGGCAACTTATAACCCCTGCCCCCAGGTTCTGAGGGGCTGTTTAAACCCTGAAGGCCATGTTATATGACCTTGGGATTACTTTGAATAAAATTGTTTTCTCAAAATTTCTATCGGATGCATTTTGGGAAAATAGGCCGTGAGGGGGGGGGGGGCTAGTTGTCAACCGATCACTTTAACTCTTAAAAACGCCACGTGAACTTTTGATTTCCAATCCAGTGAGCCCCCTCCGAAGTTTATGCTACCACCCTTTCCATAAAAAACTTATATACCCCCAGGGCAAAACTTACAACCCTTGCCTTGACGGCTGTGTGTGTGTGTGTGTGGGGGGGGGGGTTGTCATCCTCAAAGACATAATTACTGGACCTTTTAACTACGCTGAGCAAAATAGCTATCTCAAAGTTTTGATTCGATGTGTTTGGATAAATGATGGGCGTGAGGGGTGGCTAGTTGCCCTCCATTCACTTTCGACTAGTAAAAAAGAGCACTAGAACTTTCAATTGAATGAGCTCCTTTCGAAGTTAATACGACAACTATTTTCCATAAAACCTTATATACCACCTGGGCATAATTTACAACCCTTGCACAGAGTGTTGTCATCCTCATAGACACAACTACTGGACCTTTCAACTACGCTGAACAAAATGGCTATATCAAAATTTTGATCGGACGTGTTTGGAAAAATGATGGCGTGGGGCCTCCAGTCACTTTCAACTATTAAAAGAGGAACTAGAACTTTAAATTTCCAGTCGAATGAGTCCCTTTCGAAGTTTATAATGAGTCCCTTTTCGAATTTCCAGTCGAATGAGTCCCACATTTCTATAAAAACCTTATATGCCCTCAGGGCATAATTTACAACCCATGCCCTGAGAGCTGTGAGGGGGGGGGGGGGGTTGTCATCTTCTAAGACATAATTTCCGAACCTTTCAACTACGCTGAACAAAATGGCTATCTCAAAATTTTGATTGGATGTGTTTGGGGAAATGATAAACGGGGTGGGGGGCTGGCTGCCCTCCAATCCCTTTCAACTATTAACAAGGGCACTAGCCCTTTCAATATCCAATCCTGCCACATGAAGTGCCTTTGTAAAAAAAAAACGTTGTGTCCACATCGCTCTTTACTTAGGCAGCGCTATTGCGCTGCCTATGATTTTTGTATGTTCTTTGGACTCAGTTATGCTTGCCAAATGTGCAGCGTTCGTGGCCAGTTTATATATTTCTATATATTTCATTTTCTGTTGTATAAGAAATGTTATGCAATTAAAAATTATTCCAAATTATTTAATTTTTGGGTAGAGAGATGTAAATGCTCAAGGTTCCAAGTGAAATTTAGCAATCCCTGCTGAATCAATTAACAATATCTGAAAAACACAAGTTCCTAACGATTCCGTCCAAATTCAAAACACGATTACTACCCTATAGCTACTTCTATGTTAAAATTGACTTGAATTCTATTGACTTATTTTTGAGGTGTATAAACCAATCACATTTTCCCTTTAATTTTTTTTTAAGCTTGCGGCAGGCCAATAACCGCTTTTTTTTATCCATTCGCGATATGTCATATTTCGAATCAGTAAAAAGAAGGCAAAACTTGTTTGATTCTATTGTATAGAATTTTTGATTTTATATAAAATTGCAATTCTTAAAGCTAGTAAAAAAAAACAAAGAAAAAAACCCACTAAGTTTGACTTACAATTTTTTTTTTGTTTGTTTTACAAGTAACTCTTACAGCCAGGGATGCTCTCACTCCGCGACTGACTGTGATTCAATTCAGTAATTCCAAGCTCTCCAATGAAAATACCAAATAGCTGAAGCGTTCAGACATTTTTTCGGACTAAAGTCATCTAATGGGAACAACTTATTTTTAAAGATTCCTTTTCACTTCCTGAAAACTAGAAGAAAACCATGGTCACACTCCCCTTGGAAAGGTATCCTTTTTCAATTGAATTATTACTTAAGCTCTACATGGACGGAATGGATTAAAACAAGTGCAAAGTAACATAGTGTTATAGAGAAGACGAGAAAACCAGGGATAAGAGTAGTTTATACACTAGGCACGATAAGGATGGCGATCCTATTTTTCTTATTCATCCTATGCTTTAATACGCCATCTAAATTTCTACCTTGAATCTTCGACCGTAAAATATAGATTTGTATTAATATATACTGTGTGCTCGTTTTCACGCTATCCCTTTCAAACAAATCTAGAGTTATCACAGTATGTACTATAGCAGGACCGAGAAGCATAAACGACGACACAATTCAAAACTCAGATTGGATGGACTCAACCGTAAGCAAACTCGACTCAAGATAAAATTCAAAATTCAATTCAACAGAAAAGCCCAACCACGCAAAATTCAGCACATGCAAAAAAAAAAAAAAAAACTTGTTTTTTCAACAACCTATTGGTGGTGTGAAGTCGGAAGGGAGGGGTGCAAATCCAAATTAGTGCATTTAGAGGCGATACACTTGTCAAAATTAAATTAAAATTTCGTGAGCTTTGCAGTTAAATAAATGTGTTGACAAAATATATAAGGAGACGGTCCTATGCTGGCGCAATGTCTAGACGTCCCCCCTCGGATAATTTACCCCCATATTCTCCCTGGATAATTTCAAATGTTCTGTAGAAGGGAAATTGAAAGTTCTACTCACTTGTTTCAGTCAGAGGCAACGGTATTACGTAGCAAAGAGTATATAAGGGTACAACGTATCATTAATTATTTATTTTTTCACAGAAACACTTCATAGAGAAGGTGCAGTCGTATAAAGTTTGGAGGGGGCTCATACGATTGAAAATCGTAGTGCCCTTTTTAAGAGTAAAGAGCGATTGGAGGGCAACAAGTCACACCCAACCGTTTTTTCCCATAATGTATCCGACCAAATTTTGAGATAGCCATTTTGTTCAAAGGTCAAATAACCATGCTTCCGGGCTTGACGACCCCTCTTCCAGCCCCTGAGGCAAGGGCTCTAAGCTATACAAGTTGCCCATTGTTAATAGATAAGGTTTTTACGGATAGGATGGTCATATAAACTTTGGACGGACCCATTAATTGGAAATCAAAAGTTCCCTTGCATTTATTGAGGCTCAAAAGTGATCGGAGGGCTACTACCCCCCTCCCACGCCCCTTTTCACTATTATTAGAGAGGAGAAATGCCTCAAAGGCAGAAATGGATATTTAATCCCTCTTGAATTTTGGGAATATTTCTCGTCAATGCTGTTATTATGAAACTAAAGAGTAACATTAAACCCCAAAATGAACAGAATTTATTCAGTGTAGAAGACAAACTGCCCCTTCCTCATCCCACCTCCACCTCGTGGTCGTAGAAACTTCGGAGGATGCTCATTTGATCAGAATTGAGAGTTCTAATCTTATTTTTATAAGTCGGCAGGTCATCTGCGGTGGGGGTAGGAGGATGTCGTGCTGGAGGATGGTGGGAGGACTTTGCTGATACTTTAGACCTTGTAAAAAAAGTTGTTTATGGCCAGTATTTTTCTTTTAAATACAGTGCGTAGCTGTTTTAGCCTCAGGCGGCTTGGTGCTGCGGTGAGTTGTTTGTAGCAGTAGAAAGTGATTGGAGACCGACCGGCCCCTGTCCTAAAACTGTTACTGATATCTGGTCCTTTTGTTACCCCTTATGAAATGTGATCGACATTTTAAGGTACCTATTTTGTACTTTCTCTGTGGCTGCCCAATTGTGTGCCCTTTTGCTGCCTAATTTTGTGCTCGAGTTGAAATGGATAATCTTACTTCCAGATGCATATAAACTATCTATCTACGGTTGAACAAAAAAAGATAAAACCAAGATTTGAGTAATTCAACTTCAATTTGAGCTAAAAAAGAAAACAACAACCAGACCAACAAACAAAACCAACAAAGACACCTAGGCTATTATTCAACTAGGCTAATCACTTACAATTTAACAGAAACACAAATACATCACATTGGCCTAAGGGTTAAGAAAAGTTAGGTTCTAGACGTCCCTCTAAACTAGCCCCCTTAGACACCCGAAGTGCAAAATAGTCGCCAGGGTACCATATCAAATTTTTGCCATGAATTTTTTTTTTTACATTGGTATATATATATATACATATATATATATATATATTTATAAATTTAATATATGTTAAAATTTCATATAATTATATAAATATGGTTATATAATAGGCATAGGTATATAATTATTTTTTTATTATGTAATTTTACTATGTAAAATTTTTTTCTCTTGTTTTTCCTGATCTTCCCATTGTGGAAATAAATATAAAAAAAATAATTGAGGGAATGTTATTTTGGGATGGGGTCATATCATCAGCCATCTTTTTTATACTTTTTTACCTGTAATATTTTAAAAAACGAGGATCCTAAACTAATATTCTACTATTTTTGACAAAAAATAACATTTTAGTTCTTAAGAGAATCAATAAATAATTGAGAACACGCGAATAAAGTGCAAGGAAAATTTTAGTTCAGAAATGACAGGTAAAAACGGAACTCAAAGGCACAACTTCTATATCAATACTAATCAACATATCCTGTCTTTTCTCAGTTTTAGCTCAAATTTCATTTTGAATTCAGGTCTTTTAAACTAAATTCAGTCACATATAATAATAAACTACTGAAGATTATTCATTTTTTCTTATCAGAAAAAAACTACGTAAATTAATCAATAAAAAAAAATCCAGCAGAAATGCTGCGTCGAATGAAATAGAACTCTAATACACTAAGGAACGGACACGAACAAGACCGTATTCAGATGGAGGGGGGGGGGGTTTGACCCCCCCCGAAATCTTTTCCCGATCCGTAAAAAACGTAACAAAAGTGAATATAGACAAATTTTTTATGCGTTTTTTGAGACTTTTTTTGTGTGCAGAACCCCTTCCGAAAAAAATAAAAAAAATACTTTTGTAAAACCCCCTCCGAAAAAAAACCTGGACACGGCCTTTGGGGGTGATGATACGATTTTTTTAACATTTTTGAAAAAAACTACTTTAAAATTTTATGTATTTGTCTTGAATAAGTTGTAACACTTAAAAAAAGTGAAATATTTCAACAAAAATGTTTAACTAAAATTAGACGATTCGTAGTAGACATGATACAAGAAGTCTGATAAAAAAAATGCTTATTCCTTTTGGTAATGTTTTTTGTTAACAAAACAGATTTGCGAACGTGAACACTTAGGAGCCCCCCCCGCCCCCCGAACTCCGTTTGCCAAGTCTGACACATAAGAGGTGCGAACACCATTATTGCGGTGTTCTACTATTGACTATTGAACTACTGATTAATACAAGTCAGTTATTGTTGATTAGTATCATGCTTCTAGCTTAGAAGAAAACAAAAAAAGCTCTATTTACTCATATAATAACAGCGTAAATAGAGATAAAAACTAACTGAATAGAAATAAAAACAAATGAATAGAATTAATGAAATAAAAGAATAGGATAGAAAAAAAACAAATAATTACACTGAATAGAAATAAAAACAACAGTAAAACTGACAAAACACAAAGGGAAGGAAAAACACTGTACAAACAACAGGGTTGACAAATGTAGAAGAGTTTTTGAACTACTGGGTTTGAAAAATAGCAAAAAAGGCTGCAACGACTTAAAATTTCCGTTCTTGACAACAACGCAAATGGTCAATCGAAAAATTTGATTGGCAATTAAAAGCAATTAGTGTTGACAATTCTCATATTTGCAGCAAATACAAAACCAACAAATCTCTTTCCGCTCGTACAACAATAGAACTGAAAACAACTGGTAAGATGAACTAAACTAAAGGCCAAGGGAAAACAATATAAAAACAGGGAGCCAAAATTTAACAAAATTCTAAAACTGCCAAAATAAATGCCGTTATGAAACGAGCAAATCTTCAATAAAGCTATAAACGAATTAATAATATATAAATCATAAATAAAATAATAGTAGATAAAAATAAATGGTTGATACTGCATTTAACTACAAAAAATTTATTGTTCATTTTTTTAAGCATAAATTTTTCTAAAACGACTATAAAAGTTTTATCCAATAAAAAAATAAAGCAAAAACTCTCAGGATACTATTTTCTATGTTTAGATGTATTGGGAAACCGTGGAAAATATACAACATCATTCAAATAAAAAGAAAAATGATTTACTAGCAATTCTGAATGTAATAAGGCAATTTTAGGAGCATAACGGTTATATTTAAGTTTGAAAATTAGAAAAAAAACAAATGAATGTGGCCAGGGCTAATCAAATTAAGCCATTTTGGTGATCGTGGAAGATATGTGGCATTATGCAAAAAAAAAAAAAAAAAAAACTCAAAAAAAAAAAAAAAAAAAAAAAAAAAGACAAAAAACAAATCATCAGAAATCCCGAATATAAAAAGTTATTTTTAGTGGTAAAGGAATTATATACAATATTACAAATGAAAAATAAACCATCTTATAAGATACGGAATTGCAATAAAAAAAGAAAAAAAGGTTATAGCTGTAACGGTTTTCAACGGTTTTCAAACCGTTGAAAACACCCAAAGGCAGAAACAGATTCATTAGAGATTCTAAATGTGACAAGGATTGGAAGCGCTTTGAACGACTAAATAATTTAAAACTGATACAGACTAGTGCAGAAATAAACAGTCAAATCGTTTGTACAATAACATTTGAAAAAAAGCAATATACAGTATGGTCTTTGTTGTAAAAAACTATTTTCTTGCGGAATCAATCCGAATGTCAAATAGTTGAAAATTATTATTCATGAAAAAAATCATAAAATATTATCAACTAATATTTTATAGTAATAGCCTCAACCGATCAACAATTAAAGTGGAAATTTTCCTTAAAGCGACAGCACTGATTTTTTCCTGGCGATAGATTGACTTTGAAACAGATAGTTAAATTGGGTCTAAATTTTCTGCTTAATTTTCGACATTTATTTGATTTTTGACTTTTTTTCAGAGGGAAAAGTTGCTTTTATCCCCTCCCATTGCGGGTAATAACTAAATATATTCAATTAGTCTATTCAAAGACATTCTATTAAAGCTAAATTAATAAAGATTATAAGTTATGATCCTACTTGGCCTATTCACAGAAATTAACCAAATTTAAAATTACTACATTCAGTGTACGTTTCTCACAAGCAATTTATAATACAAAACTCAAAGAGTATGGTAAACTGATAAGAGATTGTTGGCACTGTGACACGTGTTGGTAGCGCACAGTGCAACATTAGCTAGAAAAAGTAGGAAACTGTAAAGCAAGCTTAATTTTAATTTCGTAGAATTTGGAGTTAAATCGAAGACCAAAAAAAAAAAAAAAAAAAAAAAAAAAAAAAAAAAAAAAAAAAACTCAGTGTTTACCTTTGAGTTTACTCTCTTATCAGATAACTATATTCTTTAATCAAATACTAGCAGTGGATTTGGATGATTAAGGTTGCGTCGTGCTAAGGTTAGTAATCACCGGGCGTGCAAATATACCGTTTTGATAATATCCGGATGTTCGGATGAAAACCGTTCAAAGCCCGTTGGTTTCCTTTTGCTAAGAACTGATTCAGCGCAAAGAAGCAAGAACTGTCGCGTATAGACTCTTCGATTGCGTTTTGGGAGAGTCCTCACTGGTGGAAGCAAAGCGGCTTCTGATTCTGCAAAATAATGGATCAGGTATTCCTTGAAAAAAAAAGGGTAAAATAACATAATATTAGCAACGCAATAGTAAGGTTCGAAGAAAATACAATAAACAACGAAAAATTTAAAAGAATAGCCTTATTTAATAAGATACAGACGCACTAACAACGTGGTTAAACAGAAAACACAATAACTACAAAAAAAAAAAAAAAATGTTGTTTATTAAGATTGAATAGGCGACACAAAATATAAACACAATTACAAGGTTGTTAAAAAGCCTTGCTTCTTGGAGTCTTAAAACCGTAAACTGAATTAATAAGGAGTTAATAAGGAGTGTATAAGGAGTTGCTTTAAGGAGTCTGTGAAAGGCCTTGCTTGTAAATGATCAATTTCAAAGAGGCAAAGTACTTTGTACTCACCCTGAGAAACTTTTTCCCCACAGTTCCAGCGTTTCTTTAATGAGACTACATCTGAAATGGTTCTACCAATATCTTTAGCTTTGTCTTGAACTTGAAGGCTAAAAGTATTTACCTTTCGTGTTTTGTTTGCAAGAAAAGCTAAATCTCACAACCAAACTGGATACCGTATTGTAGTCCAGGGAATATTTGTTTTTTGTGTATTCACTTGTTTTGGTCCCCTCTTTTTTTGTGTATCTTTTATTTTTTTTTAAATGTATTTATTTAATTTTTCTTTAGTTGATTTTGACTAGTTTTTATCTTGTTAACTTTTTAATTGACATTTTACACTTCAATTATTGACTCCCGATTATTCATTCTAATTCTTCTAGTTTGTTGTCGTTTTGGCACTCTGCCAGTTTTCCAGTTTTATGTTTTGTTTTCCAGCCACTGTTACAACAACAATTTCATTCGGCAAGATGAATGTTTAATTCCAGTCTAGTTCATGTCTACCCAAATTTGAAGTTCATATGCCCTCATAATTTTAGTTTATATCTATGATTAACAATAAAATAATTTCTTAGACAACACTGCGTTTCCATTATAGGATTTTAATAAATGAAAATATAGAAAAAAACGGGTATAATACTGAAACAAAGCAGTTTACAGTGTTTATTATAATTTCATTTGTTAAGTAGATTTTTTGTCTTTATCATGTGTTTAATTAGATAAATCCATTTTTCCCGTTGATAAAACGTTGCTCCGTTGGTCCCGGACGCGGAGTCAAAATATTCGGATTTTTATTACTTAGTTTTTTTTTGTTCCACAGCTTTGTTTAAATATCATACCCGTTTTTCACTATGTTTTCTGACTTTTTAAGTTTAGAACGTTTTTACATATTCCCTAGTTTTTTTACTCTTTTGGTTCATATTGGTTTTACATGACTGACTTTGAATTATTGAATATATTTTCTTCTTGAATGCATTGTTTGCCTAGTTGATCTATATTGATTACATGAACATACACTAAGTGACAGATGCGCAAGACCCTAGCCCAGCGTTCAATATAGCTCATTACAGTCAATTGTTCTTGGTTTTCATTACTGACAGTCAACTTTCAAAGAGATTCACTTTCAAAGAGAAATTCACTTTCAAAAACCATTCACTTTCAAAGAGAAAGCTCTTCATTGGCTGTCAGTGGTGAAACTCATTTGCAATCGACCAAAATAAGCTATACTGAACGTGAGGTAATTCTGTTGTTTCAGTGAGCTATTAGTCTGAGATGAGCAGCACTAATGGCACTAATTGCCAGCCCGATGGTTGGGACTGAAATTTCCCAGCAAGGTATAAAAAATTTCTTTGCGCGATAAACGGGTACCGATCGACAGTCCCGTGGCCCCTGATCTAGAGCATCAGTCTTAACCTCTGGTGGTACACATTTACTGTATACCCAAGCCGTCTTTGACTCCACCTCAACTCCCCACCACACAACCACCCACCTCCACCCCACACCTCTCAAGAAACGTTTTCTACTCGAGGCCCTGGAATGAAGATGTTACCTGGCCCTGTGTAAACGAAGTTTCACGTAGAGCTTCCCCATCCAGATATTTATCCACTGAAGAATTTCTACTAGGGCCCGACCGACCGATATTATTGGGCCAATATGAGGGTTAGTGTCATTATCGGATATCGGAAAAAAAATATCGGCTGTTGGCCGATATTTTTTTTTGCGCAACTTTCCCAGAATAAGGCACCAGATTTCCTAAGGTAATTTTTGCTTGCCTAGTCCTTGGGGGCGGAGCCACCAGCTAAGCCTGATTATAGTGAATAGAGCAGCACAGTTGAGTCAGCACAGCACATATGAAAGCACATGATCTGACATGAACCTTAAAAATGAACACTGAAATATAAACGAAGATAGAAAGCAGCTTCTGAATTTATAACAAAGGAACACATTTCAAATGATAAACCACAACAGCAGTCAAAAATCTATATTTAAATGAAGAAATTTATACATTTTATTTTTAAATTCTAATCTGTCCGAATTTCATGGTCGAAATTCTTGTTAGCCGAAGCGGTTTTTTGCCAAAAAATTATTGCCCACAACTTTGTTAGGACAGTGGAAATACATTTAAGACATCTAGCTTTTTAGCTTATGTTTAAAATATCAAATGAAATAAAGGGTGTCTAAAAAAGAAAGCCGGTATGGTCGAATTTACCATACATTTACGAATAAATTTTACGAACCACAAATATTGGCAACGAGAACAAAGGCACAGTAGCAGAACATAACTTCAATGACCCGTGATAACAAAAAAAATGCAAAAACAATGTTGTCAACAACAATAACAAATAGAAATAACGAGCCTTTTAAATCTGTCGGTCTTTTTGAGTTACCCTTTAATATTACTTACTATTATAATTCACTGGCTGCGGATATTTAACCCTTTCTTGAACTTGGGGCACTGGTTGAGCCTTGGGTTGAACCACTGGTGGATTGCTAGCAGTATTGGCATTGGGAGCTGGATCAGAAGTCAGACTGGGTTCCATGGTATGTCCATCATCAGGGCTGTAATATAAATACTGATCAAGATTTACCATTGTCTAAATACATACCGTACCTGATATCATCTATAATTCTCATCTATAATCAGTCAGCTCAGAAACCGTATAAATAAAAATTATAATGAAAAATGGGGAGGGGTTAGAGGGCCAAATGCCTCACTTTGGGGCGTTTAATTATCACGAAAAAAAAAAATCCCTGTACGATTTCAAGAAGGTGTAACATATCCACACTTTTATGAAGCTCTGTTTTATACATGGGCTATTTTGGGCTTTTGCCCCAGAGGCTGCATTTATAATCCCATTCACAGAGGCAGATTATTTTTTTACTCCTTAGCTGTTCTGATCAAAATGTACACTTATTCGAGGATACTTATTCAAAGTTCAAGAGCACAAATTTAAGAGCACAAGAGCACAAATAAACTACTAAATTAACACATGTGAACAACAAAATCACGTAACATCAACAAGTTCTATTTCAACGAATTCCATCGAGCGTCATGGGAGACGTAACCGGGAAACGTAATAGGCGTGAGTATAAAACACAATAAAACATAAAAATAGAGCCAATAAAAATGAATCTCATTGTAAAATTTGTACTCTGAGTTAATCATTTTTGTCTGTGACGTATTTTCGTAACCCATTCACATTACTACCAGAAAAAGCAAGTCACTAAATACTTTTTTAAAGCCTGATTGGTGATATTAGTGAAGCCTTACTGAAGCCAGGCGGAGCCTAAATTGACATGTAAAATTTTAAACCAGTGAAAAGAACGAAAGGATAAATGCCAACAGACTCATGTGGAAATTTTTAAGTCAATCTAAGCCTAGGAAAAGGACAGCAAAGAATTTTTACTGATCAATTTGAAACTTACAGCAATGAGCTTAATGGCCAAAAGGCACTTAATGTAAAAAAAAAGACACAGCACCCCTCCCCTCATGATGCCCTTTACAGTAGCCTTAAGAAATGTATTTACGATTTATGATAAAATTAAACAAGAAAATACAACGACTGTTTTTGAGTCTCAGGATTTTTACAACTAAAATCTGTTTCTTTCTGACTTTACTCCATCCATTTTATTGCTGTCATGTCTAAGGTCCTATTTGACATTTTTCACAATTTGGAGATACCAAAACCGCTGGCCAAGTTGTTCCATAAAGGAAAGATCGACAGGGCATGGCAAAGTTTTTGGCTCAAAGAAGCCAAATTTTGGCAAAGTTTTTGGCTCAAAGAAGTCGATCTTCTTTGCATGGCAAATAAGATCGACAGGGCATAGTTTTTGGCTACAATCTCAGAAGTCACAGCTGCAAGTCAGATAGGCATGTAAGTAACGATATTTAACAATCCCGTTACTAACGGTTATGGGGGGCTTATAAGAGAAAAAACAACCAAAAAAAAAAAAAAAAATTTTGTTTTCGATTAAATTGTCTGGCTTATAAAAAACAACTCTCTCTCCTGCGTTAAAATTTTTCAAATATCTGTCATAGTTCTCTTGTTTTTCATTCAGTGTCTCGTAACATTGTTGATAGTGATCAATCCTTTTCATAAAGTCAATTTTTTTTTGAGGCACCAGCTTCAAAAAAAACTTTCAAAGCCATTTGGGGTTTCTTGGGATCTCTTTTTAAAGCTACGCAATCGTTTTCCTTTCAGAAATTGAAATCACAACACTCATTACTACATTAATTTTGCCTTCTTATTGCACTAAAAAATACAAAGGAACGGCAAACGCTGGATGACGTTAACAATTTTTTAGTCGGCACTTGGTCCAATTTCCATTATTCTAAGTTACCTATACTCTTCGCTCGTTGCCGAAAAGGGTAGTCAAGTAAGTAAGTTTTGCGCTGGAAGTTTACACAAGAAGTTACGCTGGATGTTACCTTTACTCCCAACAATGACCTACTAGATAAGATGTTTATTATCTTCTCTTTCTATTAGCACAAACAATTCCTTAGAATTCTATATAATGGAATTGGGTTTTAAGTCATACAAAAAAACCCGACCTGCAACTGTTATATTTAGTTTTCTGTATTGAAATTTTAAATTAAGATTATTAGAAATTTTTAATTTTAAATTAAAATTACCAGATTATCGTTAAAGGCCGAGAGTTAAATTACTTGGGTTCCGAATGTATCTTACTTCATTTTTATCTCTTGGGTATCTCCAAGTAACTTTTTAACAAAACTCAATATTGAGTTATTACGAATATTTATATCAAGTTCTTCCAGTTCTAGTTCCAGTACTTACTTTTGTATTAATTATTCCTTAGAAATTGCTGGATTTAGCGTAATTGTTTACAAACAATTTTTTCCCGTTGTTCTTCCTTATTACCCGCAAACACACAACTTCAGAAAGAGGACATTTCCAGAAGCTCTAATTTACAGCAGGAATATGAGAGACTTTCCTATTAAGAATTCCATGTCAATTTAGGCAGAATCTACCAGCAACTGTTAGGTCTGAGACCTGACACATGCACCGAGGGAGAAGGCGTTGGGTCCGTACTTCGATTCGAGAATACAAAATTTTGTGACTTGTCTTGTATTTCAACATAATTAAGGAAAGGTGATAAGAGTGAGTGTGGTAATTATCGAGGCATTAGTCTGGTCTCTGTAGGTAGCAAATTACTTAGTAATATGATACTTTTTAGACTGATAGAAGCTCTGACTCGAGAATTCAAATTTTTGGAACCCGTCTTGTATTTTCCACGTAACTGGCCTATTTTTTTAAGTTCTAAAGTTAATTGTCCTAAAGCCCTAAAAAGTTTGCTCTTAAAGTTTTAAAAGCTTTTTTTCCTAAAGTCCTAAAGAGGCAAAATTAGTATAGTAATGAGTGTCTGAATTCAATTTCTAAAAAAAAACTAATGCGTAGCTTTAAAGAATTCCAAGAGACAGCAAACACTTATAGCTTTGACATTTTTTTTTATTTTTTTTTGAATTCATAAATTTTTTTTTTTGTTTTTTTTTTTTTTGCAGAGGTGTAATTATTTAATAGAATAGGCTATATAGAATAGTAAATCTTTTCAAAAAAGATACTATTCAAAAGATTATTTAAAAAGATACTGAAAAATACTGACATCAGTAATTACTGAAATAACGGATCAGCCAAATACTTAAAGATTACTGAGTATAATATCATATATTATATTCAAAAATACAGCATATTATTAAAAAAAACTGCTGTTACTTTTACAAATATTCCTTTTTCAACAATTCCCCATCTCCTTCTCCGAAACATGAAACAATGGTTCCAACAATAGGGTTGCAAGACATACAGTTTACAAATTTTAAGTCCTGAATTAAGGGCAGTCGTTGCTATGACAACATAATTAAGTAATGGCCCCGTAAAATAGTTGACGCCAGGATTAAAAATAGCCGTGGTAAGCCAGAAGGCACACACGATTCTCGACCCTGTTTTTCCCGGAATCTTTTTTTTTTACCTGAGCCTTTTTGGCCTGCTTGTAGGACTGGCCTCCAAAGGTCTACTCATTGTTTATCTAGCTCCTTTCGTGGTTCTCATCCTTATTAAGCTTATTTTTGCTACAATTGTAACTAAATACCGATACAACAAATGTAAGAGAACAAAAACCTGGTCTTGATGTATTAAAATAAAGAGACTGAGTGGATTAACTTACCTGGGGCTACGACTTTCATCAACTCCTGCATAAACCATTCTGTAATATTCATCTAGGACCAATTTAGATTGCTGCAATATAAAATTCTCAGTTTAGCTAAGCAGTTTCAGCCTTTTACCTAAATAAGTCCTATTTACCAATTGCTTAAAGCCAGGGGGAGGAAAAGATAGAAAAACTGGCTGAGCTTTTTTTTTTATCGAACAATTTTTACAATATAAGGTAATTAACATTTGACTCAAAATTCCTTTTGTGGAGAAAAATAGGGAGGATTATTTGTTTTTGTGTTCAGCTCTTGTTGTTGTGTTGTTTTTTCTCAACGATTTAAATTATTTTTCTCTTTTTTTTTCTTTTCCGTTGATAAAGACTCCCGGATGTGGAGTTGAAATATTCTAAATTTTTTACTAATTAATGTATTTTTGTTGTATTTTTTTAGTACGTTTTGTTCACTGCTTGATTTAAATTAAACTCGTTTTTCTCTCTTAAACTTTAGTAAATTCTCGTAAACGGAAAAGCAGTGTTGTCTAAGAAATTATTTAAATGGCGAAAAAACTTATTAATGTTTGAATTTTTACAAGCGAAAACCGTTGTCAAATTCCACTAAGTAATCTGCTTATTTATTTTCACGCTTCAACGTGGCAAGACTGATGAAGATGTTGTATTCCCCCTGAAAAATTTATAATTTAGAAACACCTAAAGATAAATCGAGGGGGCCAAAAATTTATTATTTTGATGCCCTTAGTACTTTAATAGATACCAAAGTAACCCAAAAGGTCCAATGAAATAAAAACAAAGAGGGGAAAAGTTGAAAGGCAAAAAAGAAAAGGCAAACCAAAAAATAAATAGAAACAACTTCTGATTTCCACCTCCCCCGGAAAAGAAAGATTACTCTGAGTGAACTCAAAAACTGTGGCAGAAAAAAAGAAAAAAAATGCAAATGTTGACCAGGGTTGCCGCATGGTGAAAAATTACTAGATTTTAGTGATTTTTCCAGTAATCTAGTGATTTATGTGCCGATTTAGTGATTTTTGTTTAGGCAATATAAGAAATCACTAGAAATAGTGATATATCACAAGGGGTGGCAACCCTGATGTTGACCCAACGATCTATCAGAATGTTTAGCATTGATAAATTCTTTTTAATTGATTTGCTTCGTGGTACCAGGTCTTCATTTTCAGTGATACACCTGGGTCCATCAGTATGGAATGAGCTACCATTGAGCATTAGAGCAGCGGAACATATACCTCAATTTAAAAAGAATTTAAAAGTATTATTTTTTAGGGGGAATTTGTCAAATTATATTATGGCTGCTAGGTTGAGTAGGGGAGGAAGAGGAGCTGGAGAGGTAAGGGTGGAGAGGGGAGAGGGAGTTGAGTATCATGAGTGATTGAGATTGGATTTGTTATTATTATTTTTCTTTTATATTTTCTTTATCTATTATTATTTTTAATTTAGTTATTTATTTATTTATCTATATATTTTTTTTCATATATATAGGTTATAGTTTATCTATTTTTGGTGTATTTATAACAGTTTTAGTTAAATAGTTGAGGTTTAAGTAAATAGTTGAGTTAATAGGTAAATAGTTACGTGGACTTTCGCGCAATCGCAAACCTTCATAGGTTTTCTCCAGCGCGAAAGTGTTGTTTAATTTATTTATTTGTTGGTGAATTTGGATTAATAAACATATGAACTTAAAATTTAAAAACTAAAATTAAAATAAAAAACTTAAAATTAAAATAACTTATGAACATAAAATTTAAAAACTGATCAAATAGCATAAAGAGCATCCTCTTAGCTTCGCAAGAGACATTCAACTATTGATAAAAAATGTAGATGTAAAACTGAAAAAAAGAAGAAAATAACCATAAATACCTGAACCATTTCGAAATCTTTCCCCACGATTTTTACTGACTTTTCTCCAAATGTAACAGTGTATCTATACTCTATGCCAGATTGATCATAAGAAGCGCGTTTACCTACAATTATATTATAATCGATTAATTATATATAATTATTTGTTTAATAACAACTGATTTTTAATCAACCATAAAGTTAATTATATTATCAATTTCATAAGAAAAAATTACAAGTATAACTAGGCAGATTAGATTTAGATTAAACATAGGGGATATTGAAAAAAAACCTCAAGCTTTCGCTTGTTCGGTGTATATCACCCTCTTACATATATTATAGCATTAAGAAGGGGGGAAATAAAAAAGATACCAAAAGAAAATAAAGAAAGGGGGAAAAATCCTGCACTTACCCCACTCCCGGTCGCAACAATCTTTCCTACCAACAATTCATTTTTACAACCCCAGCTTCCATAAAAAAAGAAGAAAAAAAAAAAAAAAAAAGAATTAGATATAATTAAATTTATAAAGCTTTTTGTAGAGATAAATGAAATCGTGTGTTTATTAAATTAAAAAAAACAAGTTCTTTTTGGCTGAAAGTAAGGAGCGACATTATAAATTAAAACAAACAGAAATTATTCCGTATATGAAAGGGGCTATCCCCTCCTCAACGCCTCGCTCTTGACTCTTTGTCACAACTCTACTTTTTAAAACAATAAAAACTTTTTTAGGAATCATTTAAGATTCCTTTAATTTTAGGGAGTGTTTCCCCCCTTACTTTAAAAATTAGTTCAAAAAAAAAAATAAAAAAATCTCAGACTCGTAACTTACTTCAAAAATTAGACAAATAATCTCAGGCTCGTAACTTTTGATGGGTAACACTAAACTTGATGAATCTTATATATTTGGAATCAGCATAATAAGTTTATTCGTTTGAGGCATCTGTTAATATCAAAATTCCGTCTTTAGAGATTCGGCTACTATTGAGCCGGCTCGCTCCTTACTTACAGTTTGTTACCGCGAACTGTTTGACTAAAGTCCTTGCATAACAAATGAACACTTAAAAAAACAAGTAGAGTAAGTTCCAAGTAAAGAAATACACATAAAAAAATAAAAAAAAAATAAAAAATAAAAATAAAACTCTTTGTACTATGCTCAGAGCAAAGGTTCTAAATACCTTCTGAAATTACACTGCCTATAAATTAGGTATTTAATTATTTTTATTCTTCCTACTTTTTTTTCACTTCTTCAATTTGTAGTTATTCTATATCTATTATGCATGGTATAGTCAGTATAGTAATGTATCATGTATGGTATAGTGTTCTCGAAGTATAGTAAGATTGAAATTGATTTGCTCTCAAGTTTATAGTCATTTATATAGTCTTATATGATATATGTTTTTTTTTGGATATAGTCAACAGTTGTAATGATAAGCAATTTAATCAATTAAAAACATATATAACAGTTTAATACATCTTTGTGTACTTTAATGTATCAGCTAAGAGGGTCATTCATGAAAATTCATGACAAAAACGCGTTTGTAAGCAGTAGTGGTGTCACAGCAGCAACGTCATTGTCATTGTCAGAGGCATAGTCGTGCTTGCCCTCACGTCATTTTTGACTCTTGAAAAGGGGACTAGAAGTTTAAGCTCCAATCAAATGCCCCCTCCGATGATTCTACAACAAATCTTTCCACACGAAGTGCCATGAAAAAATACACAGCCCACTTCACTCTTTACTTTAGCAGCGCATTTGCGCTGCCTATGATGTTTGTCAAAAACAAAGTAATATACACCATAGAAAACTGTCAATTCAAATTTAATTTTTAGATCCTTCAGATTCGGCAACAAGGAAAATGGCCAAGTCCTGATATCGTTTGTGAAAGATCTCGAAACATGCAAAGAACAACCAAATTCTACAACAATAGATAAAAAAAACAGAAGAGAAAACTGTATCTTACTTTTATGGCCAGATACCAGACTGTCATCAAGTCCAGAGCTGCTGACGCTCGACGAAGAGTCTGCTCGCATTTGGTGCCCAATACCTTCAGTTCGTACAGGCGAAGCGTTTCGACGAATAACATCAGCAATCAATTCTTTTGCGTTTCTGGCACAAATTAAATAAATTTAAATTTAAATTTGACAAAATTGAAAAAAAATTAAACAAGATTTAATATCCCTGCAGTACATCCTTACTATTTATAATACTTTTCTTAAGTACATCTAAATAAGATGCACTACTCTATTTCTAAAAAAGAGGTAATTTTTTTAAACGCGTTATTCGACATGAAAAATATTTCAACCAACGTCTGAGCTCATCATGACTTTTTGTTTACGTATTTGTTACAGGTAAATCTAAATTAATTAACTATAGCTATTTCAGACAAGGGGAAAGTAGTAAGAATAACAAAGCAAGATTTCGCTGTGCAAAAATATTCTTAAATACTTATGTACCTTCTAAAACTAAGATAAGATAATATCAATTTTCAAAAGGCTATCACAAGCTCTAATAGAGCCGAATCAATCAACAGATTCACAACAAAAACCACTTCAACAGAGTCTCCTCCGGAAAGCTCTATGACCAGGAAAAAAAGAGAGGAACAAAAATGAAACAGGTAGATGAAAATAAAACATTTGAAAGGATTCCGAACTTTAAGAGACCCAACGCAAGAAGAAAAAAAATACACCTAAAGAAAAAAACAACCCAAAAACACAAAAATAGACAGAGGACTACCGCATCAATTAAACTTTTTTCAAATAAGTTATTTTAAAGTTAAGTCCGCTTCATATGTCCAGTAAGAGAAAACAAAGAAAGCAAAACAAAGAAGAAACCAATACAGCAAGGCAAAAGTTAAAGAAATAACAATCTAGCATAAAAATGGTCATTACAAATTTAACACAAATTAGTGCACTAAAAAAAAAAAAAAAAAAAAAAAAAAAAAAAAAAAAAAAAAAAAAGCCCAAGAACTAAAATGAACTTTAAATCGATTAATGGGAAAAAAATCTGAGGGGAGGAAGGGAAAAAAATGACAACTCTTTCTTACCAAGACCAATCACAGGCTAAAAAAAATAGCCGAATTCTTATCCCAAAAACTGAGACAAAACAGCTGGTTATAAAACTAGAATATTTCAGATTGCTAGATTATTTTGCTAAACACCATACTCATTTTCCAAAGTAATTAACAAAGTATTTTACTAGATGATCGTTTTGACATTTTGCTGGTTTAGCTGGCCAAGATAAATATGTTACTATATTAGATCCCAATTGTGTGATTAAAAAATATAAAAAATAACCTTTTGGTTTACGTTGCCGATGCAAATACAAGCCTGTATTGGCCACAACACCAATACAAGCCTGTACTGGTGGTGGAAGCATCAGTAGAAAACGGCCCGAAGCTGAAAAGAGTCCAAATTCAGGAGCTGATTTTTCAGAAGAAGAACAAGATTCAAAACCTGACGACTGATTCTTTAAAATTTGATGCTGCACATCAGCAATAGCGTAGCCCAAGGATGGATAGTGGCACCAAAACATGGATATAAGCTCTTTAAACTTCAAAAGTGCCTAAAGCATGCGTCAAAACCTTCAGATTTTTTTTTTCAAATGGGACAAAAATAATGTCTTCTATATAGTCCACCTTTTGTTCAGAAATAACGCGGACTAAGTACATTTAAATGAGATTAGGATTATCTGAGAAGTGAGATTAGAATAAACAAATTTGACTTGGTATTTAGTAAAAATATATTTTCCACATATATATTATAGAATAAATACATTACTGGATGACAAATATCACGATTTTTCACCAGAGGCCATTTCTGTATATTACCAGATGACTGCTACTGGTAATAGTCATACAGGTAATACAATCATTACCCACCAGAAGACTGCTGCTGGTAATACAGTCATACAGGTAATACAATCATTACCCACCAGAAGACTGCTGCTGGTAATACAGTCATACAGGTAATACAATCATTACCCACCAGAAGACTACTGCTGGTAATACAGTCATACAGGTAATACAATCATTACCCACCAGAAGACTGCTGCTGGTAATACAGTCATACAGGTAATACAGTCCTTACCAGTCATACCAGATGACTGCTGCTGGTAATACAAATCTTGCCAGTCGAAAACATCTTGCAGGATAATTTACAAGCCCCATTTTGCCTTTTACGATTTCAAGCTTCAAAATATGGCAACATTGCTCCATTGCTATTCTTTAGTTACTAGGATTTTCTTTAAGTTAGTTGGAAGCCTTTAGAACTGACTGTAATACTAAATAGAAATAAACTGTAAGTAGACATTTCAGCTAAACAGCATAAGTATCTAGAAGTCACAGCCCAAATAGCCCTTTCTTTGATCGAGCTCCGATCGCTTCAAGGTGAAAAAGCGCATATAATGGCTTTTCTGGAAACATAGTTAGACGAAAGTCTTAACTATGCGAAACTTTACCTGAAAGTAGTTTTGAGTTCGACAGCTGTCTTGTCTTGATGAAATAGACTAAGTAAAAGAAAAAAGGACAATTATATTAAAACAGAGTTACAGTAACATGCTAATATAAGATAAATGCACGTCTATTGGCTTCACTTGAATCCATGATAGGATGGTTCTAAAAAGCTTACTATAAGGAATAGAAAGAACAAAGAATGTGTATTTTAAGGGGGAGGGGAGGTTTTTTCGAGAAATAAGCAAATTATATGGAAGAAACGGGAACAATAGTTACACTTTTGAGAACAGTCCAAAGAACTCAAACCCTTCTGCATAAGTATCTGCTGCAGAATCTTTTAGACGACAGCTCTTATCTTCTAATGCAGAAAACTCGACATGTGTAATTGATGGGGAGACAAGGGAGCATCCAGGATTTTGTTTGGGGGAGGGGTTACAATAAA
Source organism: Artemia sp. Qi Xiang Cuo (assembly GCF_049724085.1). NCBI lineage: Eukaryota > Metazoa > Arthropoda > Branchiopoda > Anostraca > Artemiidae > Artemia > Artemia sp. Qi Xiang Cuo. The sequence goes on from NC_142805.1 coordinate 1,909,762, forward strand.
AACTTTAAAAAACGCAGTACAAATTTTTTTATGTGCATTTTTGTTACGCTTTTACGAATCAGCCAAGAATTGCGGGAGGGGGGGGGGGGTTCAAATCCCATCCCCCTCCCTGGATACGGCCCTGTGGGGAGGTGCTATGAGATGCGTCCATTATATCTCCAGGTTATATGGCAATACTCGGGTGCATTTGTTTTTCGAACACTCGGGTGCATCAGTTAAAATGACTAAACGCCCTATGTAGAAGGGGGGGGGGTGTAGTGGCACATCAACAGGAGGCAGAAGGGCATGGTAGCCCCAATGAGATTTGGGCTTGCCCATGGGGTAACAGACCTTTTCAAAGATACTTTTACACTCAGACTTCATAGAGACACCATTTATAGTTTTCTACAGATAGATTTTGTTTAACAAAAAAGACAACTAACTGGTCAAAGGACGTGACGTCCTTGTGAAAGATTCAGGAACGAAGATCCTGCTTCCTACCAATCTCACACTGATTTAGTCGAAAGAAATATCCATATAAGAAAAGGTTACGACTTATAGATGCATACTTTAATATTTTTATTCCCCTCTCCATTCAAAAGTCCCCCCCCCCTACCGAGTGCCAGGATTGTGCGGGCCCATGAGTGGCTACTTGTGCTTTACTTATTTTTAGAATAAACTAAAGTTGATTAGTCCATTAAGAGGTAATGCATACCTGCTAGTGTAAAAATTTTAAACTAAATAAGACAGACCATTTTCCTTATTTTTGGACACCTATCGGAACGGGCTAAAAGCTGTAGCCTATTCATATACCAAGTTTAGATAACAATGAACCCTGTTGATGATTCATCTGCCCCCCCCCCCCGATTATTAATGATAAGAATATTTCAAATGTTATAGTGGGTCGTTGAAAATATTAATCTTTGTTCTTGGTTCTTGTTCCAAAGTGTATTGAACCAAAGTTCTTGGTTCCAAAGTGTATTTTAGTTTCCCAGTGGTTGCTGGGGCAAAGGGGTGCTTTTATTTGAGGGTCTTTTTTGTAAAGAGCCTGAGTTTCTCTTTCACTGGAGATTTTTCATATATATAAAGATAGTTTCACGAACAAAGTAATTTCTTAATTCACAATGTAGAGGATTCATGAGCAACAAGCAAATCTCCCCAAAAAGAACATCTCACATCTTCAAAGTTTCACAGGAGAGCACAAATCTAGCGTCGAAGCTCTTTGCCATTTAGCAACGTCAGTTTTCAAACTTGCATTCAAACAAAAAGGTGCACGAGAAATGTGGCTCCATCCCATTTGCTAGCTCTATGATGAGAGAAAGATGGGGGTGAATAGATCATCTTTTACGGATGATAGGTAAAAAAAAGTGATACCCAATAGGGTAAACAAAAGGCCATGAGAAAGGACAGAAATGAAATTTGCACGTAACGGGAGGGAGTAGAGAGTAAAGCTTTGAACAAATTAGGGTGGACAAGGAGCTTGAGCTCCTTGAAAAGGTTTAATGGAGATTGTGGGAGGGTGTAAAGAGGGATGATTTAAATAAATTGGGATGGAGGAGGAGTGCGCGTAGTTGTGTTGGTTTAAGGCGTCTTGGTGCTGCAATGAGTTAGTAGTAACAGAAGTAGTCTTTGAGCTAGAGGTATTACCACCCTTCCACTTCAAAACTTCCCACATCCCTATTCCTCAGAATCCCCTACCACCTAAGAAGTAAATTTATCACTGGAACTATTTTAGGAAAGTCTCTAAAGAAAGACAAACATTTTTTGCCACTAAAGAATTAGTAATTTATTTATTTTAGGAGCTAATCATATCAAGTCTTTTCTGCTCAAAATTTCAAAGTTATCTATTATAATTTTATGTCCTATTTTAAAAGCATATGAAAGACAAAAGTATATATATATATATATATATATATATATATATATATATATATATATATATATATATATATATATATATATATATATATATATATATATATATATATATATATATATATATTTATATTATACACATTAATTTAGTCAACATGAATAGAGAATCAAATAACCAGATTTAGAAACAGTATCAAAGAAAGGAAATAGCAATATTAATGATAACAAAGAGCAAGAAGAAAAAACTCACTCAATATTCTCTTCCCCTGGACCGGTAATTTGTACCAATCTTTCCTTGGCTCCAGCAGGAACTAGAAATACAGGACAAGACAAATAAATTAAAGTAGATTAGAATCCCTATTTCTTTCTTTTAGATTATATCAAGTAAACAATTTGTAGGGGAAAGAACAACTTAAAATAAATTTCTCTGTTTAAACACTAAGTACTTTCAATACACTTATGTAAATCAGTATACTAGCACTGATTCTGTATATACAGAAATACCGAATTATGACCATTCCAGACCGGGAAGAAAAGGAGGATAAGGAGATTTTTCTAGGATGTTTCAGACATCAAAAGTACATGTTTAGAAGCACTTCTATTCCATAGGAACAATTCTGTAATTGAGTACAGCCATGAATATATAGCAGCTACAGTCCTAAGTCAGTAGCCGTGTACATAAAAAACGAAACTTAGTTTTTTTTTGTTTACAAAAATCTTTTCCATAGCTTGTTTTTGAAAAGGAAATTTATTGACGCAAAAAGGCATAACCAAGGCACACTCAATACTTCCAAAGATCGAAACGTACTTCCTAAATTACTAAATTAGTACCTAAATTACTTCCTACAATTATAAAATCTCTAAAGTGGAGGTCTCGAAAACTTGGGAGAGTAGCAGCCTCTGCAGCTGTTTAAGAGAAAAAGTAAACGGGATGGGGGGGGGGAGTGGGTGTTGTTTGGGCTTAAAGTCCACTTGCTTTAAAATCTAATGTTTACAGGAGTTTTCTATATTTCCCATATTTTTCATGTTATTGATATGCTTCCACATTACTGATCCTAAACAATATATATATTTTTAGAATAACCTCTCAGAATGGGTAGCCTTTGCGCGGAAGTCTAAGCTTTCTTGTCGAAAATGATACAGCACTTACTCGATCGCAAAATAGAGAAAGAATTTGATTTTGAAAGGACAAAAAGCATGCTTCAAGAAACAAAAATTTTTGATTAATCTGTCTATCACTCATATTTAAAATACCCATTTTTGACCATAATTTTAGATCATCTCTAAATACAATATGGCTTATCTATTTAAGTAGCGTTATGCAAAATATTTCGAAGTTTATTCTTCTGGGAAGCTGAATTAATGACATTCAATTTCTCTAAGAGAGAAATTGAAGTACTAAGGACACTAAAATAAAAACATATTTTGCCCCCCTACATCCACCTTAAGTTCATTCATACCCAAAAACCATAATTTTCTTAGATTTTTCACTGATTGTTTCAAAACTGAAAAATTTTCAACGCAGAACAATTTTTTTGTCAATGTTGCCGCGTTAAACCGTGAAAATAAATAAGCCAAACTAATTAGTTAAATTTGACAATGCTTTTCGTCCGTAAAAACTCAGGCATTAACAATTAGCCTATTCCCAAAGATAAGTACACTTTCAAAGGAGTACTACATTTTGCTAAATGTTTGGTGTCATTTATTTTCAGTTATTTTTGTCTTTTACTGTTTTATGTCCACATTTCTTCTTTTTGAATTGGGCACCCTCAACTACCAAAATGCATAGCTGCTTTCCATATGGCCGATTAGACCCATATGGAGGTCTTTTCCCTTCAAATTGATTTCCCAATTTTTTCTAATTTGTTAAGGTGTATATAGTTGTATAAGTTTCAACTCAACTAATTCAAACAATAAGATTTCATTTTCACTGGCTTTGGTACAGAACATAGTAAATAATATGTTATAGAGCCAAGAAATTGCAGAAAAAATTGCAAAATCGTGAGCACAATATTCTTTATATTTGTACACACATTTTTAAAATACAACGATTGGGTCGACTAAATTTGATCTTACCTCTAAAAAATAGCTAAATTCGACCGTTTCATAAATTTTCGATTTGGCCATCGAATAAAAGAAAAAGCATATTTTATATTGAAATTAAGCTAGGAAATACTTGTAAAATTTCAAGTGACACTATACTTCCATTAAATTGAATGTTACTGAAGGAATCTGGGTCATTTTTGAAAAGTAACAGTCATATTTTCAATTAGAGAAAACAAAATTTGATTTATAAAATTTAGAGCACAACAAATTATACTTCTTCTTAAAAATTAACGTAATTGTAAAGGCATCCAAGAATCAGAGGCAACGCTATAGCGTTGCCTATAGTAAAGGCTATACGGCTCCAATGTTTATATTTTTTTTATTTTCTTTCCCAGAGGCGGTTCATACGAAAAGAGTCGTCGTAAAAACTTCAAAGTGGGCTAATTCGATTGGAAATCAAGAGTTCTAGTACCCTTTTCAAGGGTCAAAAGTGATCGAAAGGCAACCAACACCCCTTCCACGCCCACCAGTTCCCCAAACCCATCCAATCCAAATTTTGAGATAGCCATTTTGTTCAGCGTAGTTGATTTTCAAATAGAAATTATGTTTTTGAGGAGGACACTCCCCCATAGCCCTCAAGGGCAAGGGCTGTAAGTTATGCCCTGGGGGTATATAAGCTTTTTATAGAAAGCGTTGACGTAGAAACTTCAAAAACGGCTCATTCGATTGGAAATTCAAAGGGCTAGTGCCCTTTTGCATAGTCAAAAGTGATTAAAGGGCAACTAACCCCCCTCTCACGCCCACCTTTTACCCAGACACATCCAATCAAACTTTTGAGATAGCCATTTTGTTCAACGTAGTTGAAAATTCAGGAAAGTAGGTCTTTGAGGATAACAACCCCCCACAGACCTCATGGCAAGGGTTGTAAGTTATGTCCTGGAGGCACATAAGGTTTTTATAGAAAGCATTGTCGTAGAAACTTCAGAAAGGACTCCTTTGATTGGAAATTTAAATGGCTAGTTCCCTTTTTAATAGTTAAAAGTTATTGAAAGGCAACTAACACCCCTTCCACGCCCACGATTTCCCCAAACAAATCCAATCAAAATTTTGATAAAGCCATTTTGTTGAACGTAGTTTAAAGTTCTGGAAATGATATGTTTTAGCAGGACATTCCCCCCACAGTCTCCAGGGAAAGGGTTATAAGTTTGCCCTGGGGGAATATATGGTTCTTATGGAAGGAATGCTCGTATAAACTTCAGAGAGGGCTCATTTGATTGGAAATTGAAAGTTCCACTTCACTTTTTAAGCGTCAAAAGTTATCGGAGGGCAACCAGCTTCCCCCCCCCCCCTCCCGCCCCAAACCTTTTTTTTCCAAATGCATCCAATCAAAATTTTGAGATAGCTATTTTGTTAAAAACAGTTCAAAGATCATATAACAAAAAGTCCGGTGTCGACACAACCCCCCAGGGCCCGGGGCAGGCGTTGTAAGTAATGCCCTGGGGGCATATTTGGGTCTTATGGAAGGGATGCTCGTATTAACTTCATAAAGGGCTCATTTGATTGTAAATTGAAAGTTCTATTTCATTTTTTAAGAGTCAAAAGAGACTGCAGGGAACCTAGCCCCCCCCCCCCACATCTTTTTCTCCAAATGCATCCAATAAAAATTTTGAGATAGCCATTAATTTAAATATTGCTCAAAAGTTAGATAACAAAAACTCAGGTGTCGTCACAGCCCCCTATGGCCTGGCATTGTAAGTTATGCCCTGGGGCCTATATGGTTCTTATAGAAGGGATGCTCGTATAAACTTCAGAGAGGGCTCATTTGATTGGAAATTAAAAGTTCGAGCTCACTTTTAATAGTTAAAATAGCTCCAAGGGCAGCTAGCCCCCCCCCCCTAATGCTCTAGGGGCATATATAGTTCTTATGGAAGGGATTCTCGTATTAACTTCAAAGAGGTCTCATTTGATTGGAAATTAAAAGCTCTAGTTCATTTCTTAAGAGTCAAGAGAGTTAAGAGCAACTAGCCCCGTCCCACGCCCTTTTTTCCCCGAACTCATCCGCTACAAATTTTGAGATAGCCAGTTTTTTTTGGAAATTGTTCAAAAATTAGATAACAACCCCCCCCAGGGCCCAGGGGATAAGCGTTGTAAGTTTTGTCCTAGGGGCTTATATGGTTCTTATGAAAGGGATGCTCGTATAAACTTCAGAGAGGGCTGATGCGATTGGAAATTGAAAGTTCTAGTTAACGATTTTTAAGAGTCAAAAGATATCTGAGGGCAACTAGCCCCCCCCCACACACAACCTTGTTTCCCCAAGCCCATCCGATAAAATTTTTATAATAGCCATTTCATTAAAAATAGTTCAAAGGTCAGATAAGAAAAGTTCCTCTGTCGACGCAACCCCCCAGGGCCCGGAGGCTGGCGTTATGAGTAATGCTTTAGGTGCATACATAGTTCTTATGGAAGGAATGCTTGTATAAACTTCGAAATGGTCTCATTTGATTGGAAATTGTAAGTTCTTGTTCACTTTTTAAGAGTCAAAAGAGATCGGAGGGCAACTAGCCCCCCCCCCCCGCCACGTCCTAATTTCATCAGATAAAAATTTTGAGATTGACATTTTGTTAAAAATAGTTCAAAGATCAGATAACAAAAAACTCCGGTATCGACACAGCCCCCCAGGGCCCAGGGGTAGGCTTTGTAAGTTATGCCCTGGGGATATATATGGTTGTTATGGAAGGAATACTCGTATAAACTTCATAGAGGGCTCAGTTGATTGGAAATTGAAAGTTGTAATTTACTTTTTAAGAGTCAAAAGTGATTGGAGGGCAGCTAGCCTCCCCCCAAGCCCTTTTTACCCAAATACATCTGATAAAAATTTGAGGTAGCCATTTTGTTAAAAATATTTCAAAGATCATATAACAAAAACTCCTTTACGTATGTCCGTTTCGTTAAGAATAGCTCAAAGGTCAGATACAAAAAGCTCATGTGTCGACGCAACCCTCCAGGGCCCGGGGCAGGCGTTGTAAGTATTGCTCTTGGGGCATATATGGTTCTTATCGAAGGTATGCTCGTATAAACTTTGGAGAGGGCTCAATGATTGGAAATTGAAAGTTCTAGTTCACTTTTTAAGAGTCAAAAGAAATCGAAGGGCAACTAGCCCCCCTCTCCACGCCCCATTTTTCTCAAACTCACCCGATAAGAACTTTGAGAGAAACATTTTTTCAAAATAGTTCAAAGGTCAGAAAACAAAAATTCCGGTTTCGACACAACCCCCCAGGGCCCGGGGGGCAGGCATTGTAAGCTATGTCCGGGGGCTGTATGTGGTTCTTATGAAAGAGATGCTCGCATTGACTTCCGAGAGGGTTCATTTGAATGAAAATTAAAATTTGTAGTTCATTTCCTCAGAGTGAAAAAAGATCGGAGGGCAACTAGCCCCTACCGCCCTCCACGCCTTTGGGTTTATCGGATGGATAAACCCATCCGATAAAAATTTGAGGTGACCATTTGTGAAAAAATAGTTCAAACATCAGATATTAAAACTACGGGGTCGAAACAAACCCCATGGCCCAGGGACAGGCGTTGTAAGTTATACTCTGGGGATATATATGGTTCTTATAGAAGGGAATATCATATAAACTTCAGAGAGGGCTCATTTGACTGAAAATAGAAAGTTCTAGTTCACTTTTAAAGATTCAAAAGAGACCGGAGGTAAATTGCCCCCCCACGCCCTTCTTCCCCAAACCCATCCGATAAGAATTTTGAGATAGCCATTTTGTTTAAAATAGTTCAAACATCAGATAATAAAAACTCGAGGTTGAAACAAACCCATTTTTTCACTTGGATATTGTTACTTTGCTACCAGTTGTGATACTTTGATGAACATTAGATTTTTTTTAAAAAAAATTTAAAAACGAACAAAAATTAATTAAAAAAAAAACTTTCCGAAAAATAAGTTTTTCAAAGAAAAGTAAAGGCCATTTTAGACTTAAGCTCAGCAGGTTCAAATACCTGTTAAAATTCAAACTCGAAACGACCAGAAATTACTATTAAAGAATATATGAAACCCAAAACGAACAGAAATTAAATAAACAATCATAGCAAAAAACATACAACAAGTAATGATATAAATGAATAAACAGATCTTAAAGCAACTAATGCGTAGATAGAATATGAAAATCAAGCTTAAAACGAAAAAAAATATTTTCCTATAGAAGTATAAATGAAACTTAAAACGAACAGAAATTAGATAAACAATCAATGCGAAAAAACATACAATAGATATTAATGTAAATTAATAAATAAATCTTAAAACGAGTGAAACTTAAATTGAATATGCAAATCTAGCTTGAAAAAAATACCTCAAGGTATTTGTACCTGCTGAGCTTAAGTTTAAAAAATGGCCTTTACTTTTCTTTGAAAAACTGATTTTTCGAAAAGTTTTTTTTTTAATTAATTTGTGGAAAGGTCAATTCGAATTTGAAACTTCACTATACAACTTAAAAAAATAACTTGAGATTTAGAAAATCACAAAGAAGTCAAGTCAAAGCTGACAAAGAACGATTCATAAACGGCAATATTATGCGAAGTCCTCTATTGTTATTCCGATTTTTTAACCAAAAGCAGGAAAATCCCATTAAATCACCTCCCGCCACTCGCTCAAGCCTCCGACCCTCGAGAATATAGCTTCGCGTCCCCTAGCTACAGTCTCAGGGTTGGGCCAGTTTTTCTTATCAGAAAAATCGTTCTTCTGAAATACTAAAATTCTGTAACTCAGACGGCTATTACTTAATGCTTTCGATTTAAGAATTAAATTAAAATTTGCAATGACCTATTAACTTCAAGGGCGACTATTTAAAATGTCACTTCTTTGGATCGAGGGTAAAAAAGCAGACAAATTACATTTCAAGGTTCACAAATCGGTCAAAGGGTTTGGGAGCAATAAAACTTGGATTATTTGTCCCCAACCACACATAGCACTTATGGTCAAAGGCAGAGAATCAGGAGGTCCGTACCTGCGCTACGCGGACCATTGGTCAGAATTCGAAAAAGTAAGGCAATTTTTAAACTTGGACACAGGAATGAAACCATTTGACGTTCTTCTAAAAATTAGAAAAATAAAAACAAATATATATTTTTTTGCTTTCCGATCCCCTCCATCTTACAGAACAAATTCCATGTCGAAGAGAGGAGTAAAGACGAATGAAAAAGTAACGTCCGACAGAGCTGACAGCTTTTTATAAGTTAAAAAGTCGACTCTCCTCCCCCTATCAGAAAGCTTTTGGCTCTTATCCCCCCTGCCCAACGTAATGTCTTATTTAATACAGCCCTATTTAATGGTAATGTTAGGTTTATATGTATCCAAGAACCAAAGTACAATTTTTAAAGCACATGAAGCAACATTATAAGCAACGTAAAATAACATCTCAAGCATAAGCAAGAAAAATAAGTGGCACAGACAACAAAGAAAAAGAAAGAAATAATGAAAAATAAACTATTACACAGTATATTTTAAACGCATTAGTCGTTTGATAGTAAGATAAAGTAGGGCATGTTAACATAGCGTAAGATAATATGCAAAGCACTTATAAGAAAGTCGTTCAATAAAAATTGGTTAAGAACAAATAATAGGATGAAACAAATAGCCTACAGAAGTAGGCGAAAAGTAGTATAAATAATGTTATTCACAGCATGTTAAATGAATGGGATGCAACACACAATTTCACAAATTACCTCTTTGGAAAGAAATGATCGTTTCGCTGATCTCCTCGATCAAATGAACGCGTCGTCCTTTTATTCCCATTACTGTGTCAAAAAAGAAAAAGTTTAAATTTGTGAATATTTCTAGGACAGACCATGGGGATTATAAACTAAAAAGTTAGTCACTATTTAGTTCTGATGTTCAAAGATTTCCATTTTTTTGCAATGAATCATGCTAAAAATTGTTCTTCCAGGACCTAAATGATTGTCCCAATCCAAAGATTTTTTTTTACTTTAGAGGCTCAGGCCTTCAAGGCCCATTGCCTCCAAACCCCAAAAACTATGCTCCATTTATGGCTGGTTGGAACAAATGATGGGTTCGGCCTCCCCACCCTTACCATATATCTTGCCAGCTATCGGACTTCTCCTTCCCTTACTATGTCCTCCAGTTTAAAATAACATTATGAAATTTCTCAAGCCGGTGTCTAATCCTAGCAGGACATTCTTCCATCAAATGCCTTCTTGTTTCCACAGTGGCCATCTCGCAGTTTTGGCATAATGAAGGATTCACCCCTACCTATTCGTGAAAGATTTCCTCCAATTTTCCAATTCATGTTATGGTTTCTGTAACCATTCTCGTCTCGGACCTTTACAATCGTAGAAAATGTTACGTCAGGGTGGGGTTGAACTTCGGGAGTAATTCCTTCGTTTTCTTATATCCCACCTTCCTACGCCAATTTTGAGGCATACTGAAGGTAATAATGTAAGTCAAAATATCGAAAAATAAATCGAAACAAGAGTACACCATTGAAATCCCCATCGGAGTTTCTTAGTTAATAGTTTTGATATTATTTTTGTTTCTAAGAGATTTAAATATTTTTTTTTTTAGCTAAAATTGTGTTATGTTCCCTCTAAGCAATCTAATTGTTGGGGAATTCGACGTGTAGTATTTAAAAACTAAAAATAAAGCTAAACAAGATGACTATCTTTTACCTCATAAACTTGACTGCGTCGTCAGTAACGTTATCAAACATAACTGCCAATAAAAGCATTCATAGAAAATTCTGTTTTGTTTCTTATCAGCCTAACTGATTGACTAACTGAACAGCCTAACTGTTCAGCCTAACTGAACAGTCTAACTGATTGACGAATTTGATTTTTTTGCCAGTTTTTTTTTCGCACTTCCCTTTTGGTTAATACCGAGGGGTACCAACTTCCAACCACTTCGTGTACATCTCCGAACGCCATGTGCGCCGCACAGTGATACCTATTTTGATGGAATAATCCATTAATAGCTATAATACGAGTATAACGATCGTAGGCTTAGCAATGTTTAGTATTCCCAGTGTTTAATCAATAATCTGGGGAATGTGAAACAATAAAAGTTTTATAAATGATTCTCTTTTTAGACTATGATACTAGCTCATACTTGATACTAGTATGATACTATGATACTTGATACTAGTATGATACTATAATACTTGATGCTAGTATGATACTATGATACTTGATACTAGTATGATACTATGATACTTGATACTAGTATGATACTATGATACTAGTATGATACTATAATACTTGATGCTAGTATGATACTATGATACTTGATACTAGTATGATACTATGATACTTGATACTAGTATGATACTATGATACTTGATACTAGTATGATACTTGATACTAGTATGATACTATGATACTAGTATGATACTATAATACTTGATACTAGTATGATACTATGATACTTGATACTAATATGATACTAATACTTGATACTACTACTACTAACAACTCACCGCAGCACTAAGCCACCTGAGACCAACACAGCTACGCACGCTCCTCCTCCACCCCAATCGATTCAAAGCCTCCCTTTTTACACCCGCCCACGAAGTTCCCATTTCCTTTAAATCTTTCTTTATGACGTCCTCCCACCCCAGACGGGGACGACCTGCTTTCCGTTTAGCCCTAGATGGTTCGCCGAAAAGAACAATCTTCGTCAATCTGTCATCCTTCATCCGCACAACGTGCCCAAGCCACCTGAACCTTTCTTTCATTATAGCCCTAGAGAGCGGTATTGAACCACATTTTTCGTATAGTCTATTGTTTGAAATACGGTCAGTTAGCCGGGTACCCAGAACAATCCTTAAGCAATTTCTCTGGAAAACATCTAGCAAATCTTCATCCGCTTTTCGGAGTGTCCATGCTTCAGAGCCATATTTGACCACTGTCATCACTGTAGCTTCTAAGATTCTAATCTTGGTTTGCAGACTTATCTTCCTATTCTTCCAAACATTTTTTTAGCTGTGAAAAAACACCCTGAGCCTTGGCTATTCTATTTTAGCATTTTCACTGCTCCCACCATCTTTACTAATAATACTACCAAGGTAAGTGAAGCTGCCCGCCTGATACTTGATACTAGTATGATACTATGATACTTGATACTAGTATGATATGCTAGTATGATACTAGCTCATACAGCTTCTACTAAATATTAATTAACTCAGTGAAGGTATAATATGAATTGGTAATTTGATATGATGATTAACTGCACAACTTTGTACCAGACTTGGCAAACATCGTCATGCTTGGCGTAGTTCCGCCACGTTTAGCACACGCAACCTGGTGTACATAATTTATGAGAGTCAGTAACACCTCGATTAATACATTTCCGAGAATTATTATTATTAGTTAGAAATGATTATTGTTAATAATAATTTTTATTAATAATATAATAATATTAAAAAATAATATAATAATTAATTAATATTATTAGTTAAAAATTGGACGACGAAAGAAAGTCTACAATATTGCCCCCTACGCGAGCGTCAGGTAACGTCCCCCAATCGTCCTTCAGACATACCCTAATAATAAAATGGATTTAATAACTATAATTTTGATTATACAAGCAGGGTTTGCTTTGTTCACTCAAATTTCTTTCAAGCTATTACGGATACCCTGTTTTATTAGTCAAATTTTTAATAATTATCTTTAAAAACTAAAAATTAGCAAAAGATATTTATAAAAATGTTTTCTGATGGAAGTAAATGAAGTAGAAACTTAAAACGAACAAAAATCATTCCATTGCACATAGTACAGTATGTTCCTATAAACTAAATGTAAATAAACTTACTGATAATCTTTCAGTGTGTTGGTAGAATTATGCAAAAATATCGCTTTAATGACGACACAAAAACAACACGCATAAAAACAAATTGTTGTTTTAGGAGCCGAAACGTCCTAATATAGCCAGCAGAAGACAACACACTAATCTATAAGATTTTTACAGTCTTTTATGAGCCATGATAAAAGACTGTAAGAATAATACGGAGCAATCCAGTGCTGCTCCAGTGTAGCAACACACTGGAGCAGCAATCCACCCGAGTTCAACACAGCTACGACCAATCCTTTTTCACTCCAGTTTCTTTAAACTTTCACTATTTACTCTTCAACCGAAGTTTCAATCTCCTTGCGCACAGCTTCTTGTTTGACATACGATCGGTCTTTTATCCGCCATGATATTGACTATAGTATTTATAGTATGACTATAGTATAGTATATAGTATAAATTCACTTAAAAACCAAAGCAAAAGAAAGATATATTATTGTATAATTGCCAACAATTGGACGATTTTAAATGAAATTTTAATCGATAAGTTCCAGAAAGTATTCTTAAAGTTTCCAGGGGTATTGCAGTTATCAAATTACACTGATCGACACATTTTTTTTCACAAGAAATCTGAAGATTGAGCCCAGTGCAATTTTTTATCTTCAATTTCGATACACAGTCAGAATTTTTCCATCAGACAGAGCTTTTCTTTGAAAACTACTTTTCAGAGTATGATTTGAGCGATTTTTTTTGCCTGTCATAGAAACTTTACCTAATATGTAGTGATTTTTCTCAAGCTGTATTTAAAAAAATTTATGTGCAATACCATGCTAAAGCACCATAGCACAAGACTCACCATAACACAAGCACAAGACAGGTTCATTCATGTTTGGACTTGCTCGGACGTGAAAAGACGGATCGAAAAGCACTGTGTATTTTGTGTTTCAGTGTTTTCACAATGCCAATAAAGTATGTAAATCATGCATTTAATTTCTTCTATATTGTGGTATGATAACTTTCATGTCTCAGAAGCAAAATTTTATCCGTAATCTGGAGTAATTACAAATTTCGTCAAAGCTATGGATAAACTTTATGATGGATTGTTGTACTTGGAATAAAGATCCAGAATGAGTGAGGCTAAACTGAAAGAGGGAATTCTTACAGAGGCGCAAATTAGTCATTAATAAATATGACCATTTCAAAAGTAAACTAAATTCATTGGAGAAAGCAACCTGACAGTCTTCCAAAAGTTTATGTTGTGCTTTTCTTGGAAACCACATATGAGATAGCTATCCAGATATAGTGTCTGACCTACTGGATTGGCATACCGCTATGAGATGCAACTCGTCTTGAAGCAATGAATAGGGTGAGCCCTTTCATCAGCAAATCTATCAAATGGAGAAGAGGTACCAAGGCACCTAACATGCTCGCTGACTACTGCTCGACTAAGAAGAGAGATGCTCAAAGTGCAAAATATACCCAAAAATATACCCAAAACCTACCATCCTGAAGGTAAGTCAGAATGAGTAGTTATCGTTTTGAACTAGATACTTAGTTACAGATATTTCAAATATGAAAATCCACATGAATATGACACAAACCTTGTGACTGACGAGGAAAAACTGAAATGATGTTTTAATTTACTACAAAAACATTTTTAGAATATGCTGTTTTATCGCCCGTGGAATAAAAAACAGCCTATTTCAGTAGACCAGTCAGGGCGTAAAATCTGTTAGACGTTTGGATCAGGAAAAGAGGAATATCTTACAGCATTATGTAACAGAAAACCAATCATCTTTAAATGAAAGTAACACTTAATAGAAGCAGAAAGTAGAGAGATCCTAACGTTAGGGTCTACAAGGTCGACGCTAAATATTAGGGGCTACCTGGCTGCCAACCATCAAAATCCACCCTCTCTCTGCTAAAGTTACATAACCATGTTCAGGATTTACAGCTAAATTGATGAACTGATCTCTGAATGGCATATTCTAGAGAAACACGCTAAGTAAGGTGTGATCGTTATGACCACTTTTTTTTATCACTTATAATTGAAATGTCTTTGGAACTGAGCCAAATTTCGTTCTAATCTAACTGTAGTTGGTCAAAAAAATTTCGGTTTCAGTAACTGAATTGTACTTGCTTGAAAATGGCAAGTTTGATAGCTGTATTCAGCTACCTTTAACTGCACGCCCCTAAAAAACTGCAGGATGCCCCTAAACGGGAAATTTCAGTTCATGATGCCAATTCTGAAGTTGATCTTAACACTATCAAGGCGGTTTCACTTTTGGACTAGTGCAGAAAATACCCATTTTACGGGTATTCGTTTTGATGGAATAATCCGTTTTAGATCAAATCATTTATTGAAAAAAAAGGATACAAACTTTCATAGGGATGGCCTAAACATGGTATTTTGCAGTTTATATATATATATATATATATATATATATATATATATATATATATATATATACATATATATACATATATATACATACCCGAACTAAACTTGGCACACAGCTCCGCGAATAGCGTTGTAACCTGGAGTCTGTGGAGTAAACCATTTTAGAACCGAAAAGAGAGGTATTCATTATTCTGGGCTCAATTTGTAGAAGGCAAGCCAAAATAAGCGAACTTAAACTATATACAGAAATCCTAAAATACTTTATTTATACGATAAAATGCTTTATGTTTCTGAATCCTACGTTGTCTTGAGTTTTCAGTAAAGGACTATTTTAGCACAATCCTAAAACACAGGAAACATCAGCAGTCGGTTTATTTGCATGAGTTTATAGATATATGCTTAATAGGACGTGAATAAATAATTTTTGTTCATTTTAGGTTTCAGATTCACTCTTTACTTCCATTAGAGATGAAATTTTTAAAGTTTAACACAATTAAAAGTATTTCAAGAATTAACCTAAAATTAAAACTGACATAATTTGTTTTTATTTAACATGATTTAAAAATTGACTGACACAAGACAAATTTATAGAAAGAAAAGTCGCATTATGCATCATACCTTTTCCAGAATCAGCATTTCTAATAACAACCTCATCTTTCAAATAATTTTTCCCAGGAATTTTAGATGGCGCTGTAAACTTTCCAGAATTCTTCAAAATTTCACCGGGCATAAGCGTTGGTACCTGGGAAGCCAAAGAACCATGTGTCTGGGAATTCTGAAGGGCGTGTAAGTTACTAGGAACAGAGGTCATCAGCTCAGGGTCGTCCATCTATAATGTATAAAGAAAATCCGATTTATATATTACGAACTTGCAGGAAGACGCTATGAGCAGAGGAAAAAAAAGACGGCTTTGAAGGAAGGAAAGCAGGACTAAGGAGTAAGGCAATATATTTGAAACTAACAGCTGAGAGAAGTTTTTTTTTTTTAGTAAGTTCTGCTTGGAGGTCATTCTACTTAGCAGCGGTACATCAAACAAAACTCTTTTTGCGGTACTATTAGCAGTAAGTTCCTGCCTGTAGATATTTCTGACGAGCAGTGTTATAGCAAGGGTTCTAGGCGTTTATCTCCCCCCTGGAAAATACCCTCGCAGAAAATATCCCCTTCCCCCCGTGGAAAATAAGATTTCCAAATTTGAGACTTTTATTTGAGTGTGTTTTTTTTAGTTTCGTTGAAAAGTGCTAAGGAACGGGAAAAAGAGAAATTTACACACCAGAGGTATCTTAAAAACTTAGAAAAAAACAAAAACAAAAACGCAAATCCTTCAGTGTTGAAAATCCATATGAACTTCTAAAATCTTTGGCAGTTGCGGGTGGCAAGTAAAAAAAAATGGAGGAAGAAGAAAATATAGGCGAACAACCCTCAAAATTAAGCTAAAACATATGGCACCAAAAAGTTTAACAAGGTTTAGCTATCCTTTGAAAGAATAATTGGCTTTGGGAACCAACATTACGGACGAAAGCGTTGTCAAATTCTACGAGTTTGTTTTTCTTATCTTCCAAGTGTAAAACTTCGGAGAGGGCTCATTTGATTGGAAATTGAAAGTTCTTGTTCACTTTTTAAGAATCAAAAGACTCTCGACTCTACCCCAAATCACCATTAATAAATAAATGAAACCCAAAACTAAAAAAAATTACAATAGATAGCCTAGTCAAACTCAAAAAGAGCAAAAATTAAAAGGAGTACAGCTGACAGCACCCATGTATTCTTCAGACCAGAACATAATTTACACTAAAAAAAAAAAAAAAAAAAAAAAAAAAAAAAAAAAAAAAAAACAAGTAACCGTGTATTATCAGTTTGATATACATATTCTGATACCTATTCCTTATAGTTTTAATACTTCCTTATTCGTTAAAGTAAAAAAAGTGAAAACATTTAAAATATATTTTGGTTTCAGTAAAGTGCAAATTAAGTTCTGGTCTTAAGGGTGTGTGGGGGTTGTCAGGCCTACTAATGTTAATTGTTACTCGTTTTGAGTTTGAATCGGTCATTTATTGTAATTTCTGTTCGTTTTGGGTTTAATCCATTCATTTATGGTGGTTTGTAATAGTTTTACGATTGGAAAATTATTTCAATTGATTTCTACTCATTTTTGGCTTAACGAGGCTGTTTATTATTGTTTGACAAAACTTTATTTGTGGAAAACATTTTTTAATAATAATTTCCGTTCATTTCTTATTTAAAAATATTTTATATATTTTTTCTCTTAGACTCCATAGCTTTTATTTTGAATATTATTTGGCTTTATTTCTGCTCATTTTTTTTTGTATAATGATGCTCTTTACTTTTCTTTAAAACTTATGTTTCACGTTAAAAAATATTATCTGTAAGTAATTAAAAAAAAACAAACAAGTCTTTCAACTGACGGTAAGGAGCATCATCAAACCTTAAAACGAACTGAAATTATTACATATATGAAAGGGGTTGCCTCCTCCTCAAGACCTCGCTCTTTACGTTAAAGATTTTTTTTTTAAACAATTTTAAAACAAGACTTATTTTTCTAATTAAACGACCATTGTGTTTCAGGAATCGTTCTTAAAGAATTAGGACAAAAGTGAAAACTTTAGCGTAAAGGGCAAGATCTCGAGGAAGGGGATACTCCTTTCACATACGTAATAATTTCTGTTCGTTTTAAGTTTCGATGCTGCTCCTTACTTTCCGTTGAAAAAACTTGTTTTTTAAATTTAATTTCTGATCGTTTTTAAATAATAACGTGAAATCCAGCTTTCTCTCCATTACAAATTCCGGTACTTGTGTGTTATATGCCACTCACTGAAGTTTACGACGTGTAAAACTCAAGAACACACCGTTTTCTTTGTTACTTTAGAAACAAATTTGGGCTATATATTTGCACATTAGGGGGGTTAACGTAAAGTATAAAAGGTCTGCATGCGAAATCTGTTAGATACAATTATTCTGCATATTATGAAGTAAGAATGGTTTTCTGGATTCAAACTGTCCAAATATTTTACCCCCCCCACCTAATGTGCAAATATATAGCCCAAATTACACATTTCCCGTCTATTCTTTTACTAGTCTTTGTCTTGTCTCGTGCTAAGCTGAAAGAAACTAACGGAGAAACCGGTTTGTTCTCGAGTTTTACGCAGCGTAAACTTGAGAGAGTAGCGTATAATACACAAATACCAAATTTCCTTCCCCATACGGAAAAAAAAACAAAAAAACTCAAGTAAAATTCTCAAATTTGGAAATCCTTATTTTTCAGGGGGGGGGGGGCATTTTCCGCGAGGGGATATTTTCCGCGGGGGGGGGTAAACACCGGGAACCATAGCAAGTGTACCGGTTGAGGGGTGAGGTTACCAGCACGCAGCAATTCCCCCTATAATACCCAACGATCTTGGCTGGCTAGAGTGTTAGTTAGCTTTAAGTGTATATCTGAGCGAACTTCAGTTAAATCCATTTATCGACTTTTGAATAAACAGATACCTATAGAGTTGCAAATTTTTGTCAGTAAAGATTGATCCTGACCTTGTGCCTCAAAAAATGTCAGGCTGGCAGCCAAAAGTCAGCAATTTTCATCAGAGATTGCATGAATGAATGACCTTTTATATCAGTCTAGAGGAAGTTCTATAAAGTAGATACGATAAAGTTCTTGTAAGCTTGGTTTTTAGTTTAATTCTGATTTTTACTAAGGAGTTTTTCCATTTCTTCTATTTCACTGTGGACGGCTAATGGCTATATGATAAAAAAAAAATATTCGTTTAAATTGACTACAAAAGACCAACTGAACTTCTATATGATTATTTTAAAGGTCTTTTGTGTAATTGGACTATAAACAATTTAAGCCGTAAAAAAAAGAGAGAGAGGTAGAGAGAGAGAGAGAGAGAGAGAGAGAGGAACGGAGAGAGAGGGGAAGACTGTTTGTTTACTGATGTTTCAGCAACGAATTCAATTGCTTTAGTTTGGTTAATGTTTTTCGCTTTTTTTGTGATTTTACCTTTAGTTTGGCTAATGTCTCACGATAATAAGCAGCCATATTCTCATTCTGATGCCATTTATTTCCTCGCAATTCTACCACTTCCAGCAAATGTAGTCGGGCAACTTGGTCAATTGAACTGTCACGACAGGCATCCCGAATTTCCACAATGCACTTGTCCAGTTGGCCTTGAAATAGAATCAAAATCAGCACTATCTTCAACGGTCCCATTTTCTCACCTGATCAGGTTTATTATAATTTCAAGGAACAATACAAAAAACATGTAGGCAAAAGATCCCTATTGTGTAGACATATTATAAGTGAACCTGTACTTATTAAGGCTTTTAGAAAAAACAACAAGACGAAAACAAATTTAAAAAAAGAATAACAGAAAAAATAAAATAAGAATAGTAGTAAAATAGATGAATAATAGACAACAAAGAATATGAGAAACTGAAGAGAATCAAGAGTTCGGCAATCAAACATGACTTACATAATAAAATTAACAATGGACCCAGATACATATGCAATAACAACCTTTCAGTAGAGGGGGGGGGGGGGGGGTTAAGACGGTAAAAAACATAAACAGCGGGTGAATTATAGTAAAGTCTTGAGATTTTGTGGTTGGGAGCACGGGTCTAAGGGCCACCCTTCTGAAAACGCGCCAGAAACGATTGCTTTCGTAGAACAAATCAAAGTCGATCCTAGGAAGTCTAGCAGTTCAAGCAGTAGTCATATCAGGGACTAATGTTTATATAAGCACTGGAAATTCTATCATAGATGTGATCAGCTAAATTTAGAAAATATATACTCGATTTATTAGCAACACTAGTTAAAGGTGCAATTCTAATAACCGGCTTCTCTAAGAACTGATGGAAATCAATCAGCTCAAACCTAATAGCAAAAACGATACGAAAACGATGCGGACAGATGGGATGGATGACACCCCTGTGACCCTAAATGGTAGTCAAATCGAGGACGTTCAGTCGTTTAAATACCTTGGCTCAATGATAAATACAACTGGGGAATCATCAGAGGAGATCCGGAATAAGCATGAACACTGTTCTGTTTTTCTGAAGAAACAGAAAAAAAATAAACAGGGATTGAATGAGACAGAACAGAAATAGAACAGGTCAACAAAAAAACAGGAGGCCTGTTTCTGTTTTGTTTTATGGTAAAAACAGAAAACAGCTGTTTTCGTTGAAAAACAGCTGTTTAAACAGCTGTTTTTCAAACATATAAAGCTTAAAGAAGAAAAAAAATTTGTAACTGATAAGTTTTGGTTTATTATTAGTACTATTGCAGCAATTTATCCCAAAAAGAAGTTTTGCAATAAAGGGGCAAAACTGTCTATGTCCACAACATTGCCATCCTTTTTTATGGTTATTTTCTTCCAATTCCCCGTTCTTTTTCTTCAAAAATACGCTGCTTATACAGAGTCTCCCCGAATTTCCCAGAAATTCATAATAGTTATTTGAGACGTTTTGAAAATAATATAATTTTCTTCCTGAGATTGCGCAGTCAGCTCAAGTCATTAGTGTTTAAGCAGATCCCATAGTTGCTTTGGCGGGGGACAGTATCCCCCTCCAGACAATGCTTTCCTCTTCCCCCATCCTGATGTTTGGAAGCCATCTGAAACAATGCATGAAAGAAGAAAAATGCACGTGAAAATGACACTTCTTACCGTCAAGTCAAAAATTTTCGTTTGCCTCGCGGCTTAAAACAACTTCTAAAGATTAATTATTTCCAAGCCAATGTGTGTGAGAGACAAATCAAAAGGAAAATTCATAGTTTAAGGGTACTTCGCATATTTTTACGGCGCTTTGAGCTAGAAAATAAAGTTCTAGGCCCTACACCGAATTCATTCTTAGGTAAATATATAAAATGAAATTTCTCAAATTCTGAATTTCAAAGAAACTTAGACCATTCGCTACACAATACTTTCTTTAAGCATTCTCTTCTCTTAAATAGATTTTCAAAAGGATGCAAATATAAGGGCAATTGTACTTTTTGATAACTTATTTTGAAAATTTCTGTCGCTTTCCAGCAGAAAATACTTTCTCCAACCCATATACTTGCTTGTTATAGAAAGTGTTACTACTTTAAACTTTTGTTTTATGAATACGAGCGGGCAAGCTTTAGATTACGTAGACCCGTTTTCATGGTTCATTCCCAAAGGAAAAGGGGTAATGACACCGTTGACTATCAGTGTTTGAACAAGTGTAACGTGTCTTTATATAGCCTGTGCTGCAACCTCGTTTTTTGACAGACTCCCAGCTCCCCACTCTTCTTCTCCTTTACTTTTACCTCCCTCTTTCTTAGACACTGCATCAGTTTATTCAGATTCTTCAGCAAACATATCTTCATTTTCGGAGTTTTCAGAACAAGGAACAGAAAAGACCGTCTGAATCATTTTAACTAGTTCTATCGACATCTTCGACTTCATCAAAGGATTCCAAGCAATCTTCTTCAGGGATGTCATAGACTAAGCTTCGAGTAGACCAAAATCCAAAAACGTGTGCAACAGAAGAATGAAGACAATGTTAAAAAATGAAGTTCAGGAAAGGGCTCATATCCTACAGGCTTCGGTGACATTGTTCCCAGAATCAGTCACAACGCGGAACATCTTATTTGTCATTGAAAACTTCCTGATTGCAACTTGAATTGCTGAAAGGATGTTAGTAGTTGTATGAGAATGCTTATGCCTCTTGAAATGTGAAAGATAGTGGTGCAACCTCTGCTCATTTTTCATCTCTATGTGGTAATAGGCAGTGATACCTATAAAGTCAGATTCTTTTGCAGACCAGCAGTGAAAAGTCAAGATAGTCTGAGCGGCAGATCTTAAAGAAGTCTTCTGAACTTCTTTTTTTTTCTCGCAGCAAAACTTGCCCCTCTTGTTTTATTTTAAATAAGCTGTTTCATATCTGGCTTATCAAACACAGAAAGTGACAATTTGTCCTTAAACAGGGTTTTGCAGCAGAGCATCCACAGTCCAGCTTGTTTTGATCGATTGGAAATAAAAAAACGTTGTATCTCTGCTCTTCTTATTCCAGATTTCACTAATCCATTTTCCTCAGTGTCACTTGCTTTACTATCTGGAGCTTTCTCAAGGGAAGCAGCCTGACTTGATATTTTTTTTTAGTTGGTTTGGGTTTGTTATTTGCGGCACCAGCCGCTTTATCTTTGTGCATATCAATTGTGTGCTTCCTTTTAGGATAGTATATAAATGTCATGGCAGAGACACCTTTAGCCTTTAGAGACGCTCTACAGAAGTTGCACTTAATACTTTCTTTGCTTCATTTTCCGCAGGGTACCCAGAGAGATGTCTTGAAACATTCAAATTCTCATCAGAAAATGACATCATGCTTGTCTTAAAAAACAGGTTGATTTTAGGATTTTTCACAAAATTAGAAGCACCGTCCTGTAGCCTACCATTTTGAAAATTGCCCCTCCAGCCAAATATCTGACCTCTTTCACCTCAACGGGTAATTGGGGGAAAGGGGCCAATTTCCCCTTGAGCGGTTTCGTTTGCGCAATGAGCCAAGAAAACCTGTCGGCAAATAAAAGCAAAATGACAGCTCCTAACTACGGTTTCATCAAGACTTAAAAATTTGCAGCACAATATTAATTTTTACGGGCATTTTCTTGTCTATAACAGGTGTTTAAGACACAGATATAAGAAATAATATACTGCTTAGTGACATTCTTTTTTTTAATTCATTGTGCTGTATGGCAAAAACTACCGTGTTCACCGGAAGTTATGTTATCCTACAGAATGAGAAAAGTGTATCAGCATTTTATAAGACTTTGGCCAGCTAGGCCAGAATCAGCTAGTTAGGACACTGTTTCAACTCTAGGCTTTTCCCTGAAAGGGTTTCCATTGATTATGTTTAGAGATGGTTTTATTAACATGAGAAAAGTATATTTGGCATCTCGAAAAAGTATATCTTGTTATGTTGATGCAATAAAACGTGCCAGCAAAAACATATATTTCTTCTCGACAAGACTTAAATACAGTTACATTCCACTCTGACTAAACATTTAAGAAAATTTGCAATTAATAATCGGTGTTTATCATGTATAGGCTAGTATGGTAATGATAGCAAGTCACTGTTATCTAGAAGCATAAATTCCATAAAAGCCGTTGAATTAAAGTTTTCCCGGTTAAAGATGCAGATTACTTCCCATGTAATGTAGGATACAGAGGCCCTACCAATAGAGCCAGAATATCCGGCAATAAGTGATTTGTTTGAATCCTGCTTCATCTAGACAGTACCTATGCAGCTTTGCTGCTCAATTGACTGAATAATATACACTAGAGAAAAAGTTGCTTTAGTGGAACAAAACTGCACCTTTACCGTTCTTCCATTTACACACCTACCTACTGTCATCTGACGCCCAAGCCCTAATTTTGCCTAGCTGAGTTCCATTATTTTACTTACTTCTACTTTGTATTAACGCTCCAATTCTAAAAACCGTACGAGGCGTAACCACGCTTCTTCAAAATTTCGTATTAAGATTTCAAACAATATTTTGTAAGTTCGATATTTCTTAATATCTCCTTCTCGAATCTATAAAGTAAAATCGAGAACAAAAGAAAAACAGTTAGAAAAAAAAAACAGAAACAAGGCAAAATGATTATTATAAAAACAGAAACAGAACAGGTAAATAAAAAACAGGTCATCTGTTTCTGTTTTTTTGCATGAACAGAACAGAAACAGATACTTTAAAACAGAACAGAAACGGAAAACAGAAACAGTGCCCATGCTTGATCCGGAATCGCATATCCTCAGCACAGAACGTCTTTCTGCAGCTAAAGAACTCGCTTTGGTAGCGTAGCGAAATATCTCAACGCACAAAGCTCCGAGTTTACGAAGCCATGGTACCCTCTCTTCTTCTCTATGGGTGTGAAACATGGTTACTGAAAGCAGCAGAAGGGTCAAACTTGGACGTATTGCATCACAAATGCCTGCGATATATACTAGGCATTCGCCTCTCAGACAGAGTCTCGAACGAAGAGGCGGGGATGACCCACTTGTCTCTGATGTTGTAAAAATGAGGCGTCTGAGATGGTTTGGCCACACCATGCGGAGATCAGAAGAGCATATTACCAAAAAATTCCTCAAATGCTTTCCACTCCCAGTATGGAAGAAGAAAGCAGGAGGACAGAAGAAAACATGGCTTGCGGCAGTCAAGGCTGACTTAGAGCCTATTGGGGGTTTCCAAAAATTTGGGCGACGCTGGGATCGTCAATGGCTTGAAATTATGGAGCCTACTACCCTAGAGCCAAATCTCTGGAAAGAAATTTGTCGTCGTCTGCTGGGCACCACGATGAGCCTGGATGCAGCTTGAAGTGCAACAAGTACAAGTAAGTTAGTAATAGCAAACACTTACTGAAGACAGAGGTAAAGAGACACTGCCTTTATAGCTTTTAGTTGTTTCCGCAATTATTAATGGAAACTGAGGATCCCAATAATTTCTTTGGTGATATTGTGAAAACAGAAGTTTTATTAAATCAGAAGTTTTCATAAATAGGGTTGAAATTTGGCGATTTTAACAGTTCTTCTGCTTGACCCGTAATAATCTACTAACGTAAAATATGCCTTTTCACGCGTAAATGAACACAATGAATCCACTTACTAATCTCTTAGATTCAACACCTTACTCAAGGTTAAAATGAAGTCAAGCTATACGATTCCGAACAAACTAATAGCGTATAGCAGTGAATAGTCGAACTGAAAAGGGAAAACAAGGTTATAATACGAGCAACACAAGCAATATTCCAGTCGCAATCACACAACCTGAATTCAAAATTCCCTCGCGCACAAAATTACGCACAAAAATTCCCTCGCGCACAAAAGAACTGAAAAAGGAGGCAAAGGAGCAAATGCAAAATCCAGTCTGAATTTAACATTTAAATCGAAATAAAGCTAAGTTCTAACAGAAAATAGCAAATTTTACCAAGCAAATTATGGCTGTTACTACTACCACTACTACCAACAACTCACCGCAGCACCACGCCATCTGAGGCCAGCACAGCTACGCACGCTCCTGTCCTAATCTATTTAAAGCCTCCCTCCTTACACCCTCCTAGGAAATTCAAATTTCCCTTAAATCTTTCTTTAGGACATCCTCCCAACCCAACCGCAGACGGCCTAGACGGTTGGACGAAAAGAAAAATCTTTGGCAATCTGTCATTCTTGATCCACAGAACGTGCCCTTTCAAGAGCATTCCTCGAAATGACTCACCGAGTCCGTATATAAAAAAAATATAACCCATATAGTATATACTATTGGTATTGTGCATTCAATTTGAGCTCGTATGTCCATTTTGGCAAGTTGAATTGCTTTGGTCTTAACATTCATATTGTGAAAATAAACTTTTTTCTTTTTTTTTTATAAAAAACTTCATGGCACATGGTCACTAGAAACAAATGACCTGATATGTCACTAGTCAACCTTTTAACCAAGTCTTCTTCCTTTGTCTCTCGACCTTTAAAAAAAAAATAACAAACGGGTTTTCAGGCATAGTTTCCCTAGGGAGTTAATTCCAAATGACAGTACAGCATCCTACTTCAAGTACTTGGTGCGGGGTGTCTCCTCTTGTAGGTATATAAAAAGAACAACAAGTTTTTCAACTGAAAGTAAGCAGCAGCATCAAAACTTAAAACTAGGATTACTGGTTCGATGCGATCAGCCCTGAAAAAAAAAAAAAAAAAAACGCATCCGTGATCTTTCTTCCGATAAAAAATAAAAAAAAATCCTTATTTTTGCAGACGGGAGCTTGAAACCTCTACAGTAGGGTTCTTGGATACGCTGAATCTGATGGTCTGATTTTCATTAAGATTCCTTGACTTTTAGTGCGTATTCCCCCCTTTTTCAAAACTCTCTTTAGTATATATAAGTATATTAGTATGGTATAATATATATATATATATATATATATATATATATATATATATATATATATATATATATATATATATATGACATATGGCTCATATATCGCTTATATATAAGCTATGGCTTATATATATATATGGCTTATATGACAATAGAAGCATATTTTAATATTAGAGCTTGAGAAGTTTGTGTTTTATGATAATTTTTAAATACACCACCTAGTCGATGATATAGCTCGGTGGAGGAAAAGGCGTAATATACTTGTAGAAAACAGCCTTGGATACATAAAAGTCCTAGCTTAAAAGTTGTGAAAGTACGCGATTAGTACTAGCACTTGCCCCTGAGACCTTATTTTTGAAGCTTTGGAGTGGTGCCAGTGGGGTCCTGAGTTCTGCAAAAATCGGCATCTATATATACCGACAGCCCAAATGCATGATTTGTATAAAGGGATAATTGAGCTGGATGATAACAGGTTCTAAGAACGAAGAATCACACACAGGTTTTTTGCACAGGAGGATTTTGCCTGATCGAGATTTGCGCTTCAAGAGAGGATTGGGAAGAACTTATCAAGAAAGGTTTAAGAAAAACTTACTTGTCCATCTAATCATCAGTATTATATTTTTCGAACAAGAATTTATTTATTTTTAACCAAATTTGGCCGACAGGAAAAACTGATTTTTCGACTCCCATCTGAATTTACACGATGGTATTTTTTTCCGTCAGGCGACGTATTACTAAAATCCAGCTACCGAAGCAGAATTTGACTGCAGTTGGAACAAATTAAGCTCCAGAAGCTTAAAATTAACTAGAAATCACGAACAATCATTGGAAGGACAAAAGTTCTGCGACCAACTCCCATTTTTGAGAGTCGATCAGACTAACTGAAAATCTCATCTCGTGTACAGACAGAAGAAGAAATTTCAAGTGGATAGTCAAATAAAGTTTTTTTTTCCAAGAGATTTAGATACCACTTCTAACAATTTGCAGCTTGCCTTATATAAGGTAACAAGATTCGACGATTTTTCCTTTCACTAAGAAAAATCGTAGAATCTAGTTACCTAGGGTGGTAAGGACCAGAAGCCCCCCCCCCCCCAGCATATGTACCTGGTTGCAAATAAAAATGATGAAGTCATAATTCCCTTTCATATTTCCTGATGACCTCTTAACACCCCATTCGAGGGCATCCTGATATAGACTTTGCCGCAGATGGATTACCAAAATAGCAATCTTATAATTATAGCAATAACTTATTTTGCAAATTAGACTTTGCAAAAATCAGCGACTTTAATTCCAATAACGCAGAATATTGTTTTTTAAAGCGTGCAAATCATGGCTGACTTTGCAACAATTAAAGTAAAGGCGGATTCTGAAATATCCCTTCCCTAAAATATTAACTTTAATGAGACTTGAAGAAATTTAGACCGTATGTAGCTGATACAAATTAAACTATAAATAAACATGCATGAGGACGCCATATTAGGAATTAATGATATTAGAATTGGTACTGACTTTTAAAATTAGCTTCTGATTGTGGGCCGTTGGCTTTAATCAGACTGCAGGCATAAATAATCGAGGCAGTGGAACATTTCTGACCATTCCTTCTGTCATCGCCAAGTTTGGTTATCAACTTCTCAAAATGACTGAACTCCTCTTCCACTAAAATAAGACAATAAAATAAGCAAACATCGAAAAAACAAGGAAAAAAAAATGAAGCAATGATAGGTTTTTTAAGCCTCATAAACGGTGCTTACTTGAAGCAGAACTTAGGTTCTATCAGCTTTCCCTAGCACTTCGAAGTTGACACACTTTTTCTTAACACAGACACTTACCCTCGGAATACATTAGCCATTGGTCTACCTTCAGTCATGGGAGAAATCTTCTTCCATGTCGGCGAAAGCAGCCTAAAGGCTCCATGTCAGTATTATTAGTAAAGTCTAGCGTTGGCCGCCAGAGTACTTATTCCAAGAGGGCAGTGCCACGTAGGTTAATTATTTTATTTGAAAAATATTATCAAGGTCTTTGACAGGCGAGTCCAAAGCAGGCAAGCTTGTATTTCCTTACGATGTCCACTATATTGTATGCTCGAAAGCATCACTTTCTGATTTATATTTAAGACCAATCAGTAAGTCGAAGATTTCCCAAGTGGTCGAATAAAGTTTTCATAGAATAATCCCGACCTTGTCCTAATTTGACCAGGGCAGTGACTTCACCTCTTAAGATATCAAGCTTATGACGGTAAACCGACATATTAACTTCAGCTTCTATCCCCAAAAAATTCCGAGTCTGTCCTTCATCTGACATGTATCCACAATAAGTTTCTAGTAAGACAAAAAATTTAAAATAAGCTAATAATTTATTTCATTGTGGCTTTTATAGTTAGATAATTAGCCAAATTAGCAGTTTACGTCACTAAAACAATCAATAATATTTATATGTACTGTTATGCAAATAAAAAACGATAGAGAAAAAAAAAAGTTTACAATGTTAAAAGTTTACGATTCACAAAAATTTAATTGGGGGTGGGGTGGGGGGGCAAAATGTATTTTTCAAAATCTAGGGAGGGGGGGGGGGAGGAAATTTGTCATTTTTCAATTTATTAAATAAAAATACCAAAAAACGGGGATTTCAATAAAATCATTTTTAAATTCTAGGGAGGGTCAAATGCCCTCACCCCACCCAATAGACGCCACTGACCATACATTATTTGTAATTATATATATTAGCAGCAACTGCGTTCTTGAGGAGCTAAGACATGCCTCACTTAGACATGGTCATGCTATGAGGGGGAAAATATATTAGAACTAAACTTCAAAAGAGACTAAAAAGAGAGAACAGGCCAAAAAGGGTTTAAGGAAGGCCCTCAGTTATGAGAACCGCTCACTAGTATTTTTTTTTTTTGCCGTAAGATGAACTAAATTAATGGCATTGTTTTTCAATTTAAAACCTCATGAATATGAAGACAAATATTCAGCGTTGCTATTGCAATTATTTCTCATTAATGCGTCTTAAACGAGTTTTAAGCTAATACAAAATTCCAAATTGGAACTTTCTTTGGCGCCCTTTCCAAGGCCAGGAGGGCAGTTCAAAGGCCAATTTGACATTTACGTTTCAAAGAAAAACAAATATGTAGTCACTATAAAGTGTAGGCTATCATACCAAATAGTATAAAATCTTAGGCTTTATACTTACAGCATCTTATCATCATAGGCTATACAGTAGAGACTGTAGAACCTTTTCATTGGTCAGCTAAAGAGCATGAAGTTACTCCCCTAATCAAAACCCTAAAGCGATGGTTCCTATATTAAAACGTATTCATCCACATTTTAGGAAAAATCTATTCAGCAACAAAACAAGGGTCCACTAATTTAGAAAAATTGAGTAATTAAGCTAGAATTCATTATTCTAACAAATAAAATAAAATTGAGTAGAATGTAAAAGCAATAATAGCAACGTCCTTGATGGATCAAGTTCACAAGCTAGAGCTAGATCATTTAACTCTACCTTTTTAGACTTTCGTGTAAAAAAAATAACCTCATACTCGGCTCAGTATTTTATTTTTGGACTTGAAACGATGATTTTTTTTTCAATATCAAAGGCCTATAAAATAAAAGTTCAAAATAGGGATAAAATCCTTTATAATAGCCAGTGTATATAAATTCACAAAAATACCAGATATTTCGGTCACATATACAGTGACCGTCATCAGTAGTAAAACTAAACAAAAACAATTTAAACCAAACATTTGGACAGAGGTCAACTACATTGGGTGAATTGAACTTTACTCTGTCAGGTTTTAATAAATTATCATAGATAGAGTTCAGCCCAAATTCACCTATATCCCGATTCAAAGCAATATTCTTAAATAAGATTTTCTTATTCAAGAGTTTCACGAAAATTTTGCTTTAAACCCCGATCCCTAGAAATCAAAGAGACATTCTCGAACAAAATAAAATGGTCTGGAAAACTGAAAATATGTTCTGAAAGCGCTGAAGTAAAATCTTCAGACTTAGGATCTTGCTGTCCAAATGTTATACCATTGAACGCTAATGAACCGAATCCAAGAAGGTCAAAGAGGCTAGCCTCCGCCTGTGCTTTGAAAAGAATTAGGGAATTAAACAATACATAGTTTTATTGGATTTCGTACATAAACTTTGGTTTAAATTGTGTTTGCTTAGTTTTACTACTGATGACGGTCACTGTATACGTGACCGAAATATCTGGTATTCCTGTGAATTTCTATACACTGTCTATTAAAAAGAATTTTATCACTATTTTGAACTTTTATTTTATCGTCATGGAAACGCAGTGTGGTCTCCGGAATTATTTAAAGGCCTATGCAAATTTTCTATTTTCCAAAACAAAGTAAAAATCATTTTACCAAATGAGCACATAAAAAGGTCCATTCTCTCTTTCAAAGGCCTACATAAAAAGACCTGTTAGCAATTAAACCAGTTTCAATTTTAGAGTTGATGCATCTGTTGAACCGTCATAATTGAAGGAATCAATATGTGGTGTTGATGGATTGTCCCCATTTAAAAACGAAATTTTGTATTTTCCCTTCACCTGGTCTGTATTTAGACAAGGACCCAGCTGGCGGCTATGCAAGGCTTTATCCTTTGAAGGTCTATGTAACAAGTTGTTAAACAAATAAATTTCTTGGCCAGGATTCCCAATCAGAACTAATGATCCCAGTTGTTTAGATTAGCATAATTACTGAAGGCATAGCTTTTTCTGTAAGGACACACAATGTCCTTTTAAACCAAAAATCAGTCAAATTTCCCACAAAATTAAGACTCGGATTAAGACTTTGTCATTCTTCATATGAAAAATACAGAAGATAAAGCAATGAAGAAAATTTTTAAGATAGCTAATTGCATTAGACTAATTGAATATCTCGACAATATGTCTAATAGCTGTCCTCGGCAAAAAGTGTAAAAAAATATTTAAACTTACAATACGAAACGAGGAAATTAAGAAGTAAAAAGTCCTAAATCCTAAGTAAAAAGGCCCAAGTTTATTACTCTTTGTAAATTCAGCTGAGCCTTACAAGTTTTAGTTGAACCTGTAGAGAGTAATGAAGCAATGACTCTTTTACTGTTGGTATTTATTTTTAGATACCTTGTTTTTAATTGTATAAATTCTTTTTCTCCACTTTTTCGCCGAGGACAGCTATTAAATATACCGTTGAGATATTCAATTTAAAAAAAAAAAAAAAATTTGTCTTTTTTGATTTTAGTCTTGCCGAAGACGGCTAATAGGCAAAATATTCAATCAATCTTCTTCTACAATTCACTATCTTCAGAATTTCCTCATTGCACTATCTTCTTTATTGTTCATATGAAGGAAAAGCAGTGAAAAGAATGGGGTGTCTTGTCATTGTCATGTGGGGTGTCTTTATTTTTGTCATTCTTCAAACACTATATTTAACATCTATTTTCGCTTTTAATTATTTCCCACATTTTAGCTCCTTTTACTATTTTATTTTAGATTGCTGTTTTGACTTAATCGATTGCTTATGGGCTTGTAATACATTTTCTGACCTATAAATATTCTTTATGAAATTTATTATATATATATATATATATATATACTTCTTATATTTTTGTAGGTTTTAATTTTTCGTACTAAACTAAAGGATTTCAATCCTTACTGAGCTTTTCAATTTCTTGTATTGAAAAGTTGTGTATTTTTCTGTGATTTCTGATTTATATTTCATATTTTTTCCAATAAAAACAAGTTTGGCAATGTTGGCTTGTAAGAAACACTTCAAAAATAAAACTTTATTTTATCTCGTTCTCGAAACTAACATATCCCACTCAGGCACTGACACAGGAGAGGCAGGTGGAATTTAAGCTTGTATCCCCTGTGATATTTCTTTCTGTGTTCTTTTACATTTTTGTTGATTCGCCAATTTTTGGCACTTCTTTGATTAAAAAAAAACTTCATTTGAAACAACTCTCCCCTCTCCTTAGAACAACTTCCTTTGGAAAAGTTTAAGTTTGTGACTTAACAACATGAACTATGTTAATTAAAATTAGGCTTACTAGGCATTTTATCTTTTTAATTTTCTAGAATACTACTATTTGTTGGACAAATACCTTCAATCAAGCATAGTATGCCCGAGCAGCCATATACTTGAAACCAGGTAAGTAATGACTTTTGACATTAAATTTTTGAAACCAGGTCAAAAATGACCATTGATTTAAGACCCCTCCCATATCTATTTTTTTTTAATGTAACCTGTACGTGCTTATACAATCTCTATGATAATGCCACCAATTCAGGGGATTAGCTGGATTAAAGCGTTAAACAACCCAATACCTCTAGGTAGAAACAAATTACTTACAAGAATTATATGGAGACGAGCAGGAGCTTCCAGCATGGCACTGTACACCATCCACTATAGCTGTGGCAATCTTAAGAGCCACCTTGTCAGCTTTCTTTGTCTTGGCCCTCACTGTTCCCGCCGCTGTATTGTGGACCAAAACTGATGTCATTCTGTAGATTAGATCATTTTTAAATAAACACAAATATATATACAATCTTGACCCCCCTCCAAAATTTTTGTCTGACTCGTATAAATGTAACAAATAGCACATAAACAGATTTTTGTTGCATTTTTTTGTGACCCCCCTCCCAAATTTGATGTTTTAGTTGTATATATATATATATATATATATATATATATATATATATATATATATATATATATATATATATATATATATATATATATATAATTTGGAAAAAAGGGCACATACCTAGTGTCATACTTAAGCACTGGAAATTAAACTCAAAGAAAAATGGAAGCTACCTTAACTAACTTACCAAACAAAAAACAAAAGGATTGGAACTATTCCTCAACAAATTTAACTTTTAGATAAATTTTCAGCAGCCTCTGAAACAAGCATTTATCAGACTGCTCCTGGATTTTAGCTGGAATTGAGTTCTGGATTTTTGGCCCAGTAAGACAAACACTAAAATAAATTTTAGATGTTCAGCAAGTTTCATGTGTCAAATCTAATCTACAAGTTGTTGGGTAGATAAGATATTTATTTAAAAAAAATCGCTATCACAAGCCCACAAAGGGCCGAATTCGGACTTTGGAGTCGACAATATAAATGGCTACACTAAAAGTACAAAGAACAACAACAAAATAGAGAAAACCATAATGAACAATCATTTAAAAGTCAATAATTAAAACTGTAAAAAGTCAATTAAAAAATTAAAAAGATAAAAACTGGTCAAACTAAACTTAGAGCAAGACATAAATGCATTAAAAACTGGTAGAAACTGGTCAAACTAAACTTAGAGTGAGACATAAATGCATTTAATTTAAAAGGGATATTAAGAAAATGTATCAAGAATGGTAACAAGGTAAGGGTAATTATGGTAACAAGAATGAGGTGCAAGTACCCCAAAAAAAATCAAAGGCAACATGCAGTACAATTAGTCATGGCAAATATTAGAAATAGAAGTAAAATTCAGGTAGTCTAAAGAAAAAATCCCATAAAGATGTTTAATCAATGAACTATAACCAGTATCAACAAGAATCCTCATTGATTTATCTTGAAGTATTTGAAGGGATATAAGAACAGATGAAAAGGTAAAAGCCCACACAGAAACACAATAAAGAAAATATATGGGTTGTCAAAAGGGCAGAACTCAGGAATGACTGAGTATATTAATTTGGAACTTCCATGAAATGATAAGGGAGATGATCAATTGACCAAAAGGCAAAAATTGCATGCTGCTACAACTACAGATACCACTGCTTCTACTACTACCACTATTACTACCACTATTATAACTAAAACTACTACTTCTGTAGCGACTGTTCTAAGGCTGAGGATATTGAAATAAACATCTGAGCAAATGCTGAGGGGAAAGTTGAACTAAATAAAAATGTACTATGTGCATACAGATTGCTGATACAGGCTTATCAACAATATTTTTTGAATGGCTTATCCTATCAAGAGGAAACTTCAGGGGCACCATGAGTGGGATGTTCAGTTGACCAAAATGCAACTACTGCTACTACTGCTGTTACTACTAATGATAATACACTATTACTGCCATTTCTGTTCCTACTACTACCACAACTACTATGATACTAGTAAAATTAAGGCTATGCATATGAAAGTGAAAATATGACAGAACATTGGGGGGGGGGATTTGAAATAAATCAAAACACACCATGTGTATGCAGATTGTCAAATGGGCTTATCTCAAGAATGGATTTGGGTATTAATTGGAACTTTCAGAGAATACTTGAACAGGAAAGATCAATTGACAAAATGTAATATATGCATGCCACTAATAACACTAATACCACTGCTACTTTTACTAATACTGCTACTAAACTACTCCAACTACTACTGCAATTGCAACAACTTGTAAGGCTTAGAGTATTAAGATAAAAAAGGCATTAAAAGGGACATCAGCAATATTTTTAAAATGGCTTACTGCATTAAGGTGAAACTTCTGGGGCATCATGAAAGGGATGTTCAACTGACAAAATGCAAGAGGTAGCCATATACTACTCCCGCTAATAATACTGCTGATTTTGCTTTTACTTCTACTACTAATACAACACTTACACTGCAATTACTTTTCTTACTACTACCACAACTACAATGATACTAGTACTATTAAGGCTAAGTCTAACAAGGTAAAATTTGAGAGAATATTAAGGGAGAATTTGAACTCACAAACAAAACAAAGTGAATTTACATTGTCAAAAGAGGCATCTTAAGAATTGATTTGTGTATTAAGTTTGAATTCTCAGAGAATGCTTAAAGGGGAAGAGACCAAAAAGACCAAAATGTAATATGTACACACTACTACTAATACTAGTACCACTGCTACATTTCCTAGTTCTACTACTACTATTACTATTAATCCATCAACTACTTCTATTGCAACTACTTGTAAGGCTGAGAGCATTAAAATGAAAATTTCTATAGGTATATGAATATACACCTCCAGCAAAAGCACAGAGAAGAGCAGGCTTGTTTTATGCCTGGCCGATCAACGACAGAGCAGATATTTTCTATAAGACAAATCATCGAGAAGGCGAACAAGTTCCACCAGCAGGCTTTCATTGCTGATGTTGATTTCAAGGCAGCATTCAACTCAGTTGATCAAGATTCTTTATGGGATATCCTTTTCCAACACTGGCCTCCTGTCAAAATATGTCTGCCTACTCAGGGCCATGCATCAAGAGACTGAGAGCTGTATGAAAGTGAATGGTAGATGTAGCACATTCTTTTCAGCAAGAACAAGAGTCAGGCAAGGTTGCTCAGTTGCTTATGAGCTATTTAACTGTATTATAGATCATGTACTGATTTAAACAATCTGGAGGTTGAGCTAGAGCTTGATGGGGATAGAGTTGCCACTGATTGTGACTTTTCTGATGACATATCACTAAATCACCAACTACAAGTCATAGCTGCTCATGGCTCTCAACATGCTTCTGAAAGAAGCTGCCAAGACTAAGAGTTTCCATTAACTGGAAGAAGACAAAAGTCATTGTAGTGAAGCCAAAGTCTGATGCCAACAATTCTAATTACTTAGTTGACCATTTCACTTATCTTGGTTCTATCATATCTTCAGACAGCTGCATCAACCATGAAGTTGTTGTCTGTGCAACCAAGGCCTCTGCTGTCTTCAGCATACTGATCCATGTTTGGAAGTAGCCAATGATCAAACAAGCCACCAAAATGAAGATCCTTGGAGGGTCAGTCTAGTAAATCCTGCTGTACAGAACTGAAACTTGGCCTGCAACTACAGCTGTGCAGTGCTATCCCAACACTCTTCAATCTAAACTTTGAACCAACCATTAGTGGATGGAGACCAGTGCTTCCATTCCACTGATGTGAAAATAAACTATTTAAGTGCAAAAAAGAGTAGAATTATAGTAGGACATAATCTGAAAGTAAGTATGTAATTGTGCTTACTATTTGAATAGGAATGTTAACAAAATTGATTCTTATGCTATATTACCAGTGTTTCACTTCAAATTTTTTCAATCCCTAAAAGGCTGGTGGAAAATCCCCAAAAGTTTCTGACCTTTTTCCAAGTTACAAGTTAAGACTTATTAGGCTGACTTTTAATAGCATTTGTTCAAGACGACTTATTTTGCAACTCAAGACCTTTTGTGTACCAAAATATCTTTTGACATTTAAAACAATGCTTTGTATTTATCGACTAGTTAAGTGCGGTTTTGATTTGAAGATTCTGGGCTCAGATCTGAGATTCTGGACCATTTGAATATATTTTACTTATTTGTCTTTCTTTGCCATTATTTTTTCCTTCTCTATTACTACTTTTGCAATACCCTTGTTTTTATTTGAATTGGTACAAAGGATTGGCATGAATGATATCCTACCAGTTGCTTTTCCACAAATTATTTTTGTTTGACTTTTTTTATATTGAGTTGTCAATTTGAAGCTAAGTATAGAAGCAAAAATGAATCACTTAAAGCTTGATTTAAGGACAGCGCCTGCATTTTGATCTCTTGAATTATATGATTGTAACTATTGTAGACTACTACCTGCCTCCCAGTTTTCCAGAAAATGCGGAATGTAGATGCACTTTAATTTGTATACCAAAGAATTTAATGAAAATTACTAAATAATAAGATTTAAGACAAAACACCAAATACTAAAATTAATATTAATTAATTTAATATTTAATATTAATAAATATTTTTATATATTTTTATATTATTAATAATAATAATAATAATAAATAATAATAATAATAAATAATTAATTAATAATAGTAATATTAATTAATATTAATAAAAATTAATAATAATATTAATAATATTAACATTAATATAATTAATAAAATTAATACCCAAGTCACCATTGTCATTACCATCCCCATTGCCTACAAAAGCAATGCATTCAGATGCAGTCGTATTGGATTTCACAGACTTCATTTTTTCTTTAAACTCTCAGCCAACACATGGGGCCTTTACACTTCATCCCATACTTGACAGAAATCATCACAGGCAAAGTTACATTTTTGAGCCCATTCCTCTTTTCATTTTTTACTGTTTTCAGAATGGTGAAAAGTACAACACCATTCAACATTTGAATGGTACAACCATAACAACATTTCAGCAGGAAAGTTCAAAAATAAACCAAATGAAATGAAGAACACTAATGAACTTTAGCACTCCACTTGGCGTCTTGATGGATGCCACCCAGTTCCAAAAATCAAACCTTCAGTCCTTCCCCATTGTTAGTCCTTCCCCATTAGTCCTTCCGATTATTTTGTTTCAAATTTTGTGGAACTATCCAAGTCCGACAAAAACAAGAATGTTTGTCAATTACTTTTGCTGAAATCCCACTGTTGTATCCAAAATTCCTATTACTGTAACAAAAATGCATATGCTTGGCAAGGAAAAAAGTGGAAAAGCCAAATTTAAAGTAGAAATAAAGTACTAAAGTAGGCAGAAAATATTAGAGCAGAAATATTCAAAATAAAGCAGTCTACTCTAAAATGTCATCCAAGATGATTTTCATCTGTCCACTACCACTATCGGAAGTTTCAGTTTTTGTATAAACTTTGATTTTGAAAGAAGTAAGTTTGTTTTCTAATTTGACTCCTTTATTACTTGTTTATTTTAAATTTATTTTACATTAAGAAAAAAGCTGTTCAGCAAACATTGGACCAATTTTTTGTGAAAGAAAGCCAACTTACAACAGCAACCATTATGGATTCATCAGAATGTGATTAAGTTTAATTTTGTTTTTCATAAATTAATTGAATACAGCAGTTTATTTGGTTTTAATTGGATACATTTTTTTTGTTCTTTGTATGTATATAATAAAATGGTATTTCTCTCTTATAGCCACCACAGTCAAGATTTTGCATCCCAAACATGAGACAATAACTGGTTTTTATAGTCTTTATACCAGACGATATTAGCTTTGGCTTGGCGGGAAACTACATTGTAGCTACATTTTAATTAAATATTTAGTTTGTATTTTTGCTACATTAGTTTAGGTTATGTATTTAATATAATGTGGTCCTGGTGGCCCCTCTACCATCATCCTTTGTTCTAATTTTCATAACTCTGTTGATAAAGTTTTATATTTTCATCATATTTTGTTTTATTTCATTAACATTAACCAAACAGAACTTGAGTGTGGTGGCTATAAGACACAAGTACCATACCAATAAAATCTTATGTTATTTTGTTTTTTAATGTTTACTTTGTTCAATTTTCTTTTTGAAAAGAAGTATTTATGCAACCTCAAAGTTAAAAGTCCTCAAAGTTGGAGCAATTTTCCCAAGTCAAGTGAAAATGACATCAAAAACTGAAAGATGAGCCATTCAGCACCATGAAAGTACTAGCCTATAAAGGTACTGGTTGGCTAATTGAAATATTTGTATATATATACACTGCTAAATTAGGCTATTCCCTATAAGCCTATAAAAAAAAAAGTAAAAGTAACAATGGGTTTATTTAAAAAAAAAATATATACATCATCAATTCCCTGAAGCAATGCTTGTGCGGGAGAAAACCCTCCTAATAAATCAAAAAACCAAGAAACAAAAAAAAAAGAGTAAAAAAAAAGAAATATAAATATAAAAAAAAAAAACAACATAATTAGAGCTCAACTTACGGGACCCAAAAACCAACGAACCTCCAAACAACACCCAACAAAATTATAATAATTATAATCATATTCAGCTGCAACTAAACCCTCCTCAAAAACAAAACTTAAGTGGCTACTAAATTTATAGGCTACTAAAGAAAACTGATCTGTTTCTGTTGATCCTTGAATTATGCATGTTTATGTTAGTTTTGACAAGATTTGCTAATTAGGCTACTTACCAAATCATATTATTGAGTTAC
Organism: Artemia sp. Qi Xiang Cuo; assembly: GCF_049724085.1. NCBI lineage: Eukaryota > Metazoa > Arthropoda > Branchiopoda > Anostraca > Artemiidae > Artemia > Artemia sp. Qi Xiang Cuo. Next base: position 1,948,637 of record NC_142805.1, read on the forward strand.
AACTAAAGTGAATATACCACTCACTGCCATTTTTTATGCTCATTAAAAATATAATTATTATTTTTTTGGAAATGAATTTTAGCCCCCACCCTGATATATATCAATTCAGGGTATATATTTGCACATTAGGGAGGGGGGGGAAGTTTAAACTTTCCTCTCACTTACATCGGAAACACAATTACCCCCACCCCCTATTGTGCAAATATATTCCTTGAATTGGTACACATAGGGATGGGGGCTAAAGTTCATTTCCGACAAAAATTATTACTATATGCGTAGGACATACAAAAAGGCATCGTGAGGAATATTCATTTTAGTCAGTGATCACTAAGATGATCATGACCACCTTTACCAAAGATTTTAGAAGACATTAAATTTCAGCTGGAGGGGGGGGGAACAGTAAAGTTCTAACAAATCATATTATTGAGTTAGGACTAAAGTGAATACACCATTTGATGCCTTTTTTTATGCTGATTACGAATATAATAATTATTTCTATCAGAAATGAATTTCAGCCCCCCCTATATATACCTAACCTAACCCTGAATTGGGATATATAGGGGGGGGGGGGATGAAATTCATTTCCAATATAAATGATTAGGCCTAGGCCTATTATATTTGTAATCAGCATAAAAAAAGGCATCAAATGGTGTATTCACATTAGTCTGAACTCAATAATGATTTGGTAGAACTTTACCAGGGCAACTTAGGTCTGGGGGGGACTGAGGTCTGGGAGGGACAATTGCCCCCCACCCCACTGCCCCCATGCAAATTACACCCCGGGCAGCTGCCCCCAAGTTTTATAACATCAAATCACTCTTATTTGACATTTTGCACTCATATGGTATACCTTACCCCTCCCTGTCCAATTAGGAGACATAAAACCCCTACTGGATGCTTAGCATATCCTAGCCTACTTTGGCTTCCTATGCCACCCAAAGCAGATTTCTTTATAACCAAAAATATAAACATGTAATTAAAGATAAAGAGACTAAAAATAAATCATATGCATATTCAAATTAAAGAAATAGGCCTGCTTGATAATGCAAACAAATAATTACTTAGGGTGTTCAATATATCCAAACTAATTTTCTACACTCCTTTCGATATTCATTATTGGCATCTATTTATTTTGAATTATTTGCAAATAGATGGCGGAACTCAAATCCTGAACTGCATTAGTCGACTTGACTACAGTCAAGAAAGAAAAACACATACAATGAACATGTTATGCTTCTAAATCCAAATTTTATATAAAACCCAGATATTTCAGTGAAGAAAGCATGTTTTTTATGGATTAGTCTTGTGCATATTAACTTCCAATTTTACACATATCAGGTTTTTAATTAAATGACTGAAGGCTCCGTTTTAGAGTCTTCATTGAATTGAATTGAAAATCAAGTATTTTGCAGTAGGCATCAAGACATGGCTAATTGGAAGAAAAAAGCCAAGACAGAAATTCCGAGTAATTGAGAGGAAAAATGTTTAAATGGCACGGGTAAATGGTGGGAGTAATTATGACTCTCTTACCTTAAATTACCTTAAATCGCACTTGCTAGCGATAGGACGAATCCTGTGTCCGCCAGCTTCAGTGATGATAGTTAATCATCATCTGTGGTGTCCCAAATGGTGCACCACGGTTTGTTGAGCCACTCCCTATCCACTGATGACTTGAACGCATCCACGCTGGTAGAGGTTACTGTTTTTTCACTAAAGGAATTCCACAAGCTGACAACTCTATTTGAGAAGAACTTGGTCCTTAGTCTGGTGTTGGCTCATTTCCGGAAAAGCTTTTGAGAATGATCACGAGTTCTATTTAAATTGTCCGGTTGAAAAAGGCCAGGAATGGTATCCTCACCATTTAAAAGCTTGTATGATGTTATCACATCGCCTCGTTTGCAGCGATATATTAGAGATGGTATTCTAAGCTTACGGAGACGGGATGGATAAGGTACACCATAGAGGTCTCTAATACATTTCGTTGCCCTCCTCTGGACTGATTCTAGAGCTGCTTGGTCTGTCTTATTGATTGGGCATGCGATACACATTCCAAACTCTAGCCTTGGTCGAACTAGACTCTTGTATAGCTTGATCATAACAGTTGGAGATCTGCTAGTGGACGTTCTTTTGATTAAGCCAAGAGTCTGATTAGCCTTCACAATAGTCGCTTGTGCATGAATATGAAATTTCAATTCGTCGTCTACCAGGATACCAAGATCTCTCTCCACGTGGCTGCTGGAAATGGCATTTCAGGACCCATCCCTACAATCCATATGGTACTGAGTGTGTGGGTTTTTCTTCCCAAGGTGGAGAGTCTTGCATTTTGATGCATTGAATTCAAGCCTCCAAATATTAGTCCAGTGAGTGAATGCATCGAGGTCCAGTTGGATCGACTTAATATTCTCCGCTGTGTCTGCACGACCGATAAGTTTCGAGTCATCAGCGTAGAGGCTTACTTTGTTGTTTAGGATTTTTGGCACGTCATTTATATATATATTAAATATGGTTGGACCCAAAACTGTGCCCTGGGGGACACCATTTCCAACAGCAGCCACCTCAGAGAAAAATGTCCTTCCATCCTTGCCAAATACTTTAACCATCTGTTTCCTATCTGTTAAGAACTGCATCACCCACTCAACCACACCACCACTCACCCCAATAGCTTGGAGTCTGCTCTCTTATTGGACAAGTACTTAGTTTAGGACAAGTGTGTTAGTTCTTTGAAAGGCACGCCTGCCTAGAGTCTCAAGAAAGTTGACCAAGACTTTAAAATTGACATAGGACCATTATATTGCCTAGAATGAGTGGCAAACAAGGCACGTCCGCCTATGGTCTTAGGAAGATTGACCAAGAATTTAGAGTTGACACAGGACCATTAATTCGCTTGGAATAACAGGCAACAATCGTTTAAAGCCATCTTCATCTTCCAAATAGTACCTATTTGTTGCCTAAGCTTAGCCCCGCATTCTGAACAAATTTTAATAAAGTAATAGTATTGATCCAACAAAGAAGACTCAGTTCTTTTGTCATTGTTATTTAGCAGAACATTAAAATTTAGAGTCATTATAAAAGTAGTTGGACGATAACAACGTAATTGCAGATAGTTAGAAAATTATATAACATATCTGCATTGATGTATTTATTTTTCCTGCGCATTCGTTCTATAAACGAAGCGATTCCAATAAAAGAAAAACTTTTCAAGATGTCAGACTAAAGTAATTTTTGTATTCCAGTATTTTCAATTGAAATTCGTACTGATGCTTGTTACCGCATGGTTTCTAGCCGCACATCTTGTTTGAACTTCCTTTTTGTAAATCGTTACATCATACATTTTTTCATGCCTTTTGCTTTAGCTGTTCAGATTCATTCCAAACCGATTACAAGAAAAAAAATATATATACATCCAGACATGAATAAATTCCCAGTATTTCTTTGTTCTTCACTTTTATTTTTGACTTGTTTTAATTTTTGCTGCCGCTTATCTTCTAACTGCAGGACGTATAGAGAAGGTGAGATCAGCAAAAGTGACCATCACCTCGTCGTCACTAACATGTGACTAAGGCTCAAAAACTAGCACTCAGAACCAAGACCAGTCAAGATCGATGTCTCTTGCCTCTGCGATCAGAAGATACGGTCGAAATATGCTATTGATGTCTCGAGCCGCTTCGACGCGTTCCTGCCATTTGAAAGCTGTGAAGACGCATGGCTCTCGTTAAAAAAGAATGTCCTGGAATCAGCGACAGCAAATATTGGACAGAAAAAGCGCGCTAATTAAGCGTGGAATCAGTCGGATACGCTTGACGTCATAGAGCAGAGACGCAAGGCGAAGTTACTCGGTGACATGCCAAACTATAAAAGCCTTAATAGTGTCTGCAACAAACTGATACAGCGAGAAAAGAAGTTGTTTGTGGAAAGGAAGGCACATGATATAGAGGGTGCAGCCAGGAAAGGTGACGTTGGCAGTCTCTACAAGCATCTCCGTGGTCTCACAGGCGACATAGCCCCCTCGGTTGCATCTGTTGTCTCTGGGGATGGCCACCTGCTCAATAACGAAGCTGCCCAGGTCAGTCGATGGGAAGACCACTTCTCGGGCCTCCTCAACGCCGAAGCCGTAGCGCAGACTGACCAGGAACTCATCAGACTAGTCGCCAGCAACCAGGAACTACTGACAAGTGACACAGAAACTCCTTTCACAGCATCAGAAATATACACAGTAGTAAAACGTTTGAAGAACAACAAAGCGGCAGGCGTATGTGGAATATATGCTGAGCTCCTGAAGTATACTTGACCGGCGATGCTACTTTGGCTCAACATGCTATTTTCTGTGGTTTGGCGCACTGAATGAATCCCGAAAGACTAGCGAGCTGGTACAATCCTGCCCTTATGGAAGTGAAAGGGGAGCAAGAGCATCTGTTCGAACTACAGAGGCATAACGCTACTGTCAGTGCCTGGAAAGGTCTTTGCTATGACCCTGCTGGATAGATGCACGAGTATCCTCAGAAGAAAGAGGAGAGTCCACCAGGTGGGGTTTATGCCCAGGAGATCAACTGTTGAACAAATCTTTACTATGCGCCAGTTAATTGAGAAAACGAAGGAATTCAGGAGGAAAGCATATTTAGCCTTTGTGGACTTCAAGGCTGCGTTGGACTTCAAGGCTGCGTTCGGCTGATACTTCGATCAACTGGTCTACCAGACAAATACTGCAAGTTGTTTGAAAAGCTTTACAAAAAGACCGTGAGTTGCGTCTATGTCAACGGCAAACGGAGCACGACATTCGGCATCAAAACCGGTGTACGCCAAGAGTGTGCCACCGCCCCAGAACTGTTCAATTGCGTGATAGACCATGCCATGACACGAACAACAAATTGCGTGCCCTTTTGTATGCAGTTTGGAGATCGCGTTCTGACGGACGCTGGCTTCGCAGATGATCTTGGTCTCGTTGCAGACTTAATTGACCAGTTGACTGACGCTCTGGAAGTCCTGCAGGAAGAGGCAGCAAAAATGGGGCTGAAAATAAACAGGCTTAAAACGAAGATAATGGCAATTGAACCCCCAAGCCCAGTCTTGCCCCCTGAAAAAATATCTGTTTGCAGAGCTCCTGTTGAAGTTGTAAAAAATTCCACTTATCTTGGCTCCGTGCTGTCTAATGGTGGCTCTACAGAGGAAGAGGTGTGCAGCCGAATTTCAAAAACCTCGTCTATTGTAGGAAGGTTCAGCAATGTCTGGAGAATGCTGCGTATATCTAGGCGCACAAAGATGCAAATTTATAATGCATCCATAAGCTTGGTCCTCCTCTATGCAGCTGAAACCTGGCCTCTCAAATCAACAATCTCCAGCATGATAGACGTCCGCCAGACAAAACAGCTCCGTTGGATTTAAGGACTTCGATGGGACGATTTTGTAAGCAACGCAAGGTTGCTCGCACTCACCTCCCAAGTGCCATTCTCCGTACAAAAAGCGCAGTGGACTCTCAGATGATTCGGACACCTCCTGCGTATGCCGACGACAACCCCATCCCGAATAGTCTACGATTTTGACGCTAAAGCTAATGGCTGGTCTCGCCTTAGGGGCAGACCTCAGACAAGGTGGAAGGATAGCCTCAACAAATTCTCGGAGATGGCTAATATTGCTGGCGACGCGGCTCCACTGATAACAGCAGACCGGTCAGCCTAGAGGAGCAGAGTTGCGACGCTCTCTACACCACGCCCAACGCGGCAGGAACCTTAAGTCAAGCAAGTCAAGTCATGTTATCTTCTTGACTTCTAGACCTTATCTTATTTTCTTGACTTCTAGACCTTGACAATATATGACACTGTTTTTCTTGTTAGATGAAGTCTTCCTCTATTGTTCACCCCAAACAGCATCATGAGGGGTCTTCATAAAAATGGAATATAATTGTAAAATCCTAAAATATTCACAGAACATGATTTCCTTACCTTTTTTTATCACTCACAGGCCTGCTTCCCCTAATCCTGACCGACCTAACCCAATTAGTCCTGCAAATGACATCCTATGTCAGCCTGAAGATCCTAAGGTTAAGCTGAACAACGAAAAAGCTCAGAGCTCATCCGCTACTGTTTAAAATCAAGAGCCAGTTATGCCTGAACAATTAAGTCCATTCTTTGTCCAAGTTACCCAATAGGGTCAAGGACGTAAGAAAGGAACTTTTAAAAGTCCTGATTGATACCCCATTAAGCTTAAGGTTGAAAAGAAGAAAAGAAAAAACAAACAAAGTAATCAAAGAACAGCAGAGTAGTTGATTAGATAGTTTCTTAAGGGAAACAACTGCACAAAGAAGAAACTCTGCATAGAGCTAGACAGTGAAGATAAAATTGTCCTGGACAATGAAAGTGGCAAATCTTAGAGAGCTGGTTCTTCTGATAAGGAGGATGTGAATGAAAAAGTATTTAGGTACATCAACGTTGGTGACTTTGCAAAGGTGGAACCAGAAAGAATTGTGCCCTGGTTGTATTGTGGAAAAAACAGAGAAGAGTGGAAAAGTAAATGTAAAATGTATTGTCAGAGATCAAAAATGGAAGTGAAGTGGTCAGACCAACAGGACTCTAACAGTTACCCCAGAGAAAAAATACTAAAAAATTATCACCCCCTGTTCCTGCCTCACGTACTGCTTCCAGATCATTTTCGTATTTCATGTTCACCAACTACTGGATAAATTATCGTGAAACTGTGATTATTTTTAGTTATTCAATGTCAATTTTTTTATCATACCAATGATTTCAAACCTTTTTTTGATAATAAATGAATGTTTGTATGATAAACTACTATATACCATCCCTTGTTTTTGTATGTACCATCCACTTGCATTTAGTGGGACAACTGTACATGCCGTGATTCCCCCCTGTTTTTATTAAGTTGAAAAGTAAAAAATCTGAAAAAAATATTTCTATTCTTCTGATAATGAGCTTTTACTTGTTCTATAAACCCGTTCTCTAGTCAACCATTTGAAATGACTTTTTTTACATTTAAAAAAAAAACTGTCCTGGTATTCACCACACTCCCCTACCTTCTGTATAGTTGACATAAGTTTTACGATTTTATGTTTTCGTATAAAAATGTTCGCAAAAATGTTTCGTATAAAAAAAAATATAGATATATATATATATTTTGTTTCTTATTTTTGCAGATTTATTCACCCAAGATTGCTTCGAAAAAAAGGAAGATCGTGGATAAAAGACGGATTTTTAATGACAAATTTATATATTTTATTATTGACGTTGAAGAAAACCTTTTAATCTGTCAAAAATGTATTTCCGTAGTAAAAGAATATAACTTGAAGCGACATTGTGGTACCGAGCAAAAAACTAGGTCTGACTGTCTTGAAGGCGAATTTCGAAAAAAACTAAATGTTTAATCTGAAATCGTCATTCAAAAATCAGTAGAAAACCTTTAAAGTTGTGACAGACAGAAGCTAATCAGCTGTACGTACCAGCAACAAAGTAGCAGAAATAATAGCAAGCATGGTTACCCATTTACCGACAGTGAACTTGTAAAAGAGTGTGTCTTAAATATTGCGGAGGAAGTATGCACAGAACAGATTTTTTTTGAAAAAATAAGTCTCTTTACTAGAACTTTCACCCACCACACCAAATACTTGGATGATAATTTGTGTGAACATCTTAAGTTTAAAGGGCAGTCATTTACGTACTTCTCTCTTGAGTTGGACGAAAGTACAGACGTGTCAGATAAGGGGCTATTCTCAGATATTTGTAAGAGGAATTGATGAAAACCTTCATGGATATGAGGAATTATTTAATATATGCGGTCTTGATAGAACTACAAAAGGGAAGGATATATTTCAACACTTAGAACAAGCTCTGGTTTCATGTGGCTTGAGCTGGGATAAATTAATCAGCATCACCAAGGACAAAAGAAACAATAAGAGCGGTCATAGTAAAGATGTCACTGGAAGAGTTGAACAGCAAACTTTTAGAGTCTGGATCTGAAGTTTCATGTATATTTCACTGCATTGTCTATCAAGAAGCATTGTGTTGCAATGTTTTATCGTGGAAAGAAATAATGGTAATTTTATAAGAAATAATGGGCTCACTCATCGCCAGTTTAAAAAGTTTTTGGAAGATTTGGAAGCTGAACATGGTGATGGGATCTATTACTGTGACATAAGGTGGCTAGACCGAGAAGCAGTACTTCAACGATATTTTAAAAAAAAAAGAACTTTTTAACTTCACGGCAATGAAAGGAAAGGTAATATCCAAACTTTACAACAGCCAGTGGGTGCTAGATCTTGGGTTTTGAACTGATTTTACTACAAAACAGAATCAACTCAATAAACGTTTACAAGGTGAATATAATCTAGGTTGCAGCGGTAGCTAGCAACCTAGTAAGAGACGATCATGCCCCATAATAAAAAAAATGAAATTGTCCATAACTCCTAAGATTATAATCAGATAAAAAAAGAAACACACTAATAGAACTGTCTTATCTAATACCCCTATTCAGGAAACTTACCGTCCCTTGGCTTGGACAACAGGGGAAATATATTGGCTTGAAAATCAAGGGTATTTGCTGAAACCACGATATTCTTCATATACTGGATATTTCTTCTTTTTATTTCCACAAATAGCTTGGTACTGGAATATCGCAGAGAGTTGTTCACTAACTCATTTTAAAGGAAATTGCTAGATCTAGTGCCATTTGTAATTAAAACAAAATTTTTTTTAAAATAGAATGTTTTTTTTTTAACAAAAAGTCCATTTTTCTATAGCACTGTAGTAGCTTATGTTATTGGATTCATCTGATCATCATCGTATATTATCCGATTCATCAGACCATCGAATATACCTGTAACCTAGTAAATAATTTTACATAAGCGATTATTATATTAACGAACGAGCTGTTGTCTATACTAGCTTGTATAAGCAACTTAACTATAGTTAGGATTACAGTATTTATACTATGACAAAGCAAAAGGTATGAGAAAAAACTGCAAAACTTTGTAAACTGCAAAAATATTTAGGGTGTTTTAATATTAATTCGAATTGCTTGTTGTAAATAGGCTTAGTGCTAAATGTAACTCGGCGGATAACCAAGTTGGTTTCAAGAAGAAAATGAGTAGAGAACACGCGCATTATTTGATTGCTAAATCGTTGATTGACACCGATGATTCAAATGAGACTTTGTATTTTGCCCGTCACGATGTCAACCACGCGTTCGATTCCGGTGTGCACCCTCAAATATTGTTGTCGGCCCCAAAACGTGGCGTGGATAAGTCTATTGTACGCGCACTGAGGAATATGTATAGTAATTTAAAAGCGCGTGTAAATGTACCTTGTGTTAATGCTTTGACCCTATCTTCTAGTCTTATACCCGTAGAGAAGGGAATATGCCAAGGAGCACTTACTTCACCATCGCTATCCAATAATAGTATTATTTCATCGCAAGAACCGGTTCAGTCTACATGTATCTTTAGAGGTCTCAATGTTTCGCTGATCGATTTTGCCGACGACATTTTGAACGCGAGTAGAACACTTATAGGCATCGAAGAGACTTTTCGTGTTTTGAGTAAGGAGTATGGTAACATAGGTCTGCCTTTCCATCCCCAGAAGAGTGAAGTTCTCGTATTTAATAGCCGCGTTAAAGATAGTGTACCAGTTGATGTTATTTTCGGAATTTATACGATTAAGTCTTCGTCTATGATTACGTACCTCGGTCTTCCAATTTGTAGCGATCTTAAAGAAACCCGCGATTGCCTTGTTTCGTTGTTCGCTGTAAAGACGCGCAGAGCTTATGGAATTTTCGTTTCAATGAAGTGCCACTTTAACCGTTTTCTACTTGCGAGGGTGTATAATGCTTTTGTTTTGCCACATGTGCTAGCTCTATCTCCGTTTTGGGAAATATTTACCTCGTCTGATCGCCGTAATATTCGGTCTATTTTCTACAGATATGGCAAGTATCTGCTTCGTCTTCCAGTTTGGATGAGGAATTCAAATATATCTCTGAAGCATGGTATTGCCGACCCTCTTATAGCTGTACTGAATCGCCGTGTTCGATTTGCAAAGGCGTTTGAACCAAGCCTCTCTTCATTATATGTTGCAATAACTTAAATTTGTCTTGTTTGTTTGTGGTAGGAATGTTCTTAATCTTGTTTTTCTGTAGTTGAGTTTTCTTTGGATATTTTGTTGTTATTTGATGTTACTTTTTTTTCTTTTCTATTTAAAACATGTTTTTAAATGTACTCCATTTAAAACATTTTGTATGTTTAATAATGGGTAATAAAATAATAATAATAATAACCCTACAAGGTCTATGCTAGGTAGTTATCAATAATAGAAATATGCAACTATGGAATAAATTGATCCCATATATAAGAGTTACCTTGTTTTAGTGTAGACTCTAATAATTCTAGTTATAATAACGATAATAATCTTAATAAAAGGTTTATGATAAAAAAAACAGGTTACCAGCGTATTTATACGTTATTTAGGAATTACAAAAAAAAACAACTTACAAAGGAATAACTTACAAAGGAATAATTACATTAAGGAATAACTTAGAACCAAAAAAAAAATATATATATCACTCTTGACGTATCAAGATAAAAAAAGTATAATATAAAACTGAGTGCGTGGTGCTTATTGACTAAGTCTTTAAGGTATGTCACAACCAATCATAAATGCATTTCATAAACAGAGTAAAACTAAGACTTCCATAACCATTTTAACTCTAAGATATAATTCATAAACAAAAATTCTAAATTACACTTACAATTCAGTTTTGCTTGGCCAATGCCATAAAAGAGTTCAAAAGTTAAATTAAAATATGTCTTGATAAATTAAAATTCGTAATAGATGACTTTGATAAGAAAATGGCAGAAATTGACATGGCACTAGGAACCAGTAACAAAAAAAAAATAGAAGGAAAAGATCAGCGAATAATATTGAATATTTGTCGAGAGGCTTTACCACAATAAAATCTATAGAAAACCCTAAATTATTGACTAAAAGAAAAAGAAAACTCTATGATGGAAATTTTGCAATGCTGAACGAACTACCAAGCCTATGGACTGTTCTTAAAAGAACTATGGCAGAGTCATACCGAGAAGGTCACTGAACAGACATCACCTAAAGTAAGAAAGAAAAATAGCAACAGACCCCTAAGTATACAAGATACCAACTTAGAAGAATTATACAAATAAAAGAACAAGTTCTAAAATACCCAACAAGATTATGAATATATAAATCCCACAGAAGGAAATTAAAAAGATATCACGACAACCACACCTACATATCAGACCCCATCCAGAGAGATACAGTCTTCGATATCGGAAAATACAGCAAAGACAGTGTCAGAATTGATCGAACTTAGAAGAGAATCGCCTAGAAACTTAACTATATTAACTTATCTAAAACCTACAGCATTTACAAAATGGACATAGTCAACAGGGCCCACATTTACGCATACCCATTCATTTGGCAAGGTCTTCATAAAGGCGAGAGCAAAAATCCCAGTAACGCATACCGAAGGACAAATGATAAAAGTACAAGCGCATAAGCCAGAAGTAAAGAAAAATAATTATGAAAAAGAGGAAGAAGATAATTCCGTACATAAGAAATGTTGGACTATAGACGGCAAACGCACTTGCGCTAGACTAGCTATGGCGACGAGACGACAAAAGAAGGTATCGAACCATTAACTGATCTAAATGAGAAAAACACCCAGAAAGTACCAAATAATCAAGCCTTCTTAATATTATACAGACAAAGATTATAGGCCTTATTTGAATTATTTAATACGGAAATACAAAAATTAAAACAAAGCAGTACGAGAATTTTTGAAGTATTCTTTCGAAGAAGTAAATACCGAAGGTCTACAAGCCTAATTCCCGTTATTGGAGAACTCGCCTTCCGCCTTTTTGGGTTAACAATGGAGGAAGACTTAAACATCCTGAGGGAAAATGTAAAAAATTGAATAATGCCATGAAAGTATCCTTACATGTCCACAAAATACAAGCTCGTATAGCAAACTACCAAAGAGATAAGGTCGAAATGATATCTAAGAAAATCTCAAAAACGGTAAACGTAATGAATTATTCAAGGAACGAAGTGCATCGCGTGGTGACAGACGCGAGCCTTTCCATGGTATCACTCGATATTTTTACCATGTCATTACTAAATATAGTGACAGATGTTAGTAAGTTCGAATTTTCATTATTTGCTCTCACCGGAGGAACGTTGTCATACGACCTAGTAGATCCTTCTAACCTAAAGAGTATTTTAGATGAAATAAAAAACACCTAATGTTTGGTTTACATTTACCCAGAGAACCAGAAGTATCAAATTTATTTATTTATTATACAAAATTAAAAGTCCACATCACGGAAATAAATGAGCAATTATTCGTGGTTGTAAAGATTCCATTTGATAAATCAACAATCCATATATGACTTATACAAAGTTTCTACCTTCCCCGCTAATATAAAAAAGACAAACTCATTTCTGACTATCACGCCCAAAGCTGAATATTTAATTGTTGATCAGGATAGAAGAAAATACGCCTTAGCTAATCCAAAAGATTTAAAAGAGTGCGTGTCATTCAAAAACCTAGTATACCAGCTTATGTTACCTATTTGTAATGTCGAATCTGGATCTTGTATGTTAGATATATTTTTAAAAGACACGCAACAGGATGAAATCCCTAATTCTTGCGAAGCTTTGATAGGAAGTACTAAACGAGAAATATTCATACATCATAGAAATGATCTTTGGTTATTTTCTGTTCCAAAAGAAACTGTTGGAACTTTGTCTTGTTATAATAATACTCAAAGAATCGATCCAAGTTACAGGACCGAATTACTATTAATAGATGTAGGCACAATAACCATAAAACAGGGATGTCAACTTGTAAATAAAGAAACGACAGTTCAAACGCTATTGATAACTACGAGCACAAATATAATAAGTCCTAAAATAATCAATTTTAAGGCAATTAACCTATCATACACGATCCCCAATATAGATAGTGAGGAACTGAAAACTTCAATATGGCCCAAAAATAGAAAGGAACAAGGGAACATTACCGCTTACAAAAATAAGAGAAGCATTGGATTCCCAAAGTCCCCTATTTACTAATGAAGACCAAAGATTAGCGTACGTGGAAAATAGATACGGATTATTCTCAACAAATTTCTGGCGGAACATACTACTGACCGTATGTTTCGTATTTGCGATTTCTTTGACTTTGAGGACCTTGCTAACTTTTAACTATGGAAGAATTGCGAGACTACGAAGGCAAAACCCAAAGGAAGAACACGTGGAAACGACTGAAATGCAGAAGTTAAACCCAGAACCCTATGAAAACGTATAAGCCAAAAAAAAGGGAAGACATTAGAAAACGAGTGGTTATAGAGGTCCTCACTTGCCCTTGCTATGTCTAGTATCCTTACTGTAATTATCTTTTACGTAAAACTGTGCGGGTAAGAAACTGCAAAATGTTTTTTTTAAACAGCACGGACGTGCGTGAACAATGAAGGCATGAAATATGTAGTAAATTAAGACTTCAAATTTAATAATGTAGTCTAACTTTTGTTTAAACGATTATTTTAAACCTTATGTAGAACTGAATAAGCGTTGAAGGACATTAAATAAAATGTGTGCAATAACATGTACTAAAGAGTATAATAAGTTACCTTAATTAGAGTTAAAGGTATATTAATCTCTTACTATTGTCGTTCTTCTATAACAACATTTTAGAAGAAACTTCTATGTTTTAGATTTCCCAATGGAAATTCTATATATTTGAAACCAACTTGATAATAACATAGTTTTGTCACAATTTATATAAGTGTAATAATATCGGTGTATTTGTTTAATGTTGCTTTGTAGCATAATATTCATCGTTAAAAGTGCCCGAATCGTATTGCTTATTATGTATTATGACTAACTCGTTTTAAAGAACATGTGATTCTGCCTGGGCCTGGTTATTTTTATTCTAGGAATTGGAATCGCATATTGAAAATCAATCATTACAATACGTAGTCCAGTGCAGATAAACCTTGTAGCATCTACCTTCATCATCCCTCAACCAACGAAGAGTACTCACAATAAATTCCAGGCAATGATGCTGGGACGAAAATTGCTATTGCCCTTTTTGATCATTGTTTCCTCGATCGCAGATCATATTATAAATCAGGTAAAACTATCTAATAAATCTCACTATCCAGTATATTACCAAACTATATGTAAACATAACAAACCTGAGAACCCCCATCAACCAGCATAAGAGGTAAATGAACAAATATCACCCTTGATAAACCCTATGGACCGATATACCATATAACTGATAGTTATGATATTTGGTAAGTCTAATACATTTACATGTCATGGATTCACGTGTTGAATCCCGAGAAATAGTCGAAAAACTCCCGTCTCTGTTTTTCCGTAGATGTCACGAAATAGTTTCTGAAAAATTAACCTGAAGACCAACCATGGAATCATAGAAACCAAAAGGAACCCCAATGACTAACCTCTGAGTGACAATATACACCTCCCACAAGTTAAAGACGGTATGTTGAAGGAGACACTAAAATTTGATGTCAACCCATTCCAAGTGCAAACATCAATCCCCCTGTCATTAATCAAGGAAAAACTGCAAAGTCAATAGACGTAAGCCATGCACGAACAATTTTATAAGAGAAATTTAGTCTCTAAGTGCACATACGAACAATCTTATATGAGAAACACATTCTCTGTGTGCTTTAAAGTATCCCAAGAATGAAATGCTGAGAAGAAAATTAACACATCTATTAACAACGCTATCCCAGTTTTCAACCCCTTAACGATAAAACACCTTATGAACTATCCAAAGACAGCAGGTGAAAATGAACTCTGATATCAAATTTCCACACACCTGTACCTGGATGTATCACTTCCCGTTTGACGAATTAGATAAAGCCCTTCACAGCCATGCTCGAACTACGTCGTGAAGAAACTGTATCGTAAGTGTTTTAACATTTTTACAATTTTTTTAATATAATAAATTTTTACGTAAAACTGAACATAAAGGATCAATACAGCTCATTATAAATGTGGGGCATATGCTAGTGTCATCGGATACAACTGAGACCTAGTAAAAAAAAACACCGCACATAGTGAATATAATCTATTTTTTACGAAAAACTGCATTTTTGTACAGCACTGTAATAGCAAATGGTATTAACATCACGTTGCATATGAAGATCAAATAGTATTTTTAATAGAATCAAAAGCATGTAGATATAGTTATATAAAATAGTTATGAGATAATATAGGTAATATAGTTATATTAATTCCTTTAGAGTCTTAACAAAAAATCTGATTGGCGAATTGAAACTAAAGTAATTCCTGAAAATTTTAAATAGAATAATTTTATTTCATGGATCGCTAAAGTTATTATGTAAACCGCAAAAATATTTATGGTGTCAGAGCAAAAATTCTAATTTTTTAACTAAAAACAGAAAAATACCTGAAAATTAAAAAATTAGTTTTGATTTTCGATAGGTTCTTGATGCTTGACACGTGGTTTCATAGCTTTTAACAATTGATTAAAATATCGTAATGAGTTGTTTAAATGAAAACAGTAGTGTCAACGGAAGTAATATCAACAGCCTTATAGGCCGGGGCTCACCAAAGGAGCATCAAGGAGAAGAAACCCCTTCAGATACAGTTAAGCTTATATCCAGTGACAAAAAAGAATTTCAGATAGAACGGAAGTTAGAACAAGTCGGCATACCTCAATATCCTAAGGAGCGAGTGATCTTGATAAAAATGAAACTATCAGATTCATCCTTCAAGAGAACTCTATGACAGGGTTTTCCAGCCCCTATTCACAAAAACGGAAAATTTTACATTTTTCGTGAGGAGAACGATTACGAATGTGTGTTTGTTTCTTTGTTATTCAGTTGTTTTTACCCAGGGAACTGAGCGAGCTAAAGGCCATAAATATTTATGTAAACGAACAAAATCGCAACAATATGTGAAATAAAAATATACTTTTAACATGCTTACCAAACATAACACAGTCCTAGTGAAAATTTTATTTTTTCTCTCCTGTAAATTTAAGAAATAGCAAACTTTTACATTTTTTGTGAGGAGAATGATTACGAATGCGCGTTTGTTTTTTTGTTATTTATTTGTTTTTCCCAGGGGGTTGAGGAAGCCAAAGGCCACAGACAATCGGGAAAAGGCTCATTCGAAGGACTCGGTAATATGGTTTTGAAATGTATCTTGCATCGCTTTCAAAATATGAATAATATGCTTTCTTGATTCTTGATTCTTACATTTCAACGAAAAAAATTCAAAATGAACTTTGAAATATCATGAGAATGTAATAGTGAAAAGGTAGACCACGACAAAACACTACTGAAATATTCCAAGTCTTACGTTTCAACGAAAGAAATCAAAAATGAACTTTGAAACATCAAGAGAATGTAACAGTGACAAGGTAAACCACGACGAAACACTACTGAAATATTCCAACTCTTCATTTCAACGAATACAGAAATCTAAAATGAACTTTGAAAGGTTCGTTGAAAGAGAATTTTTTATTGTTACTCTTGCATTTCAACGAAAAAAAAATTAAAATGAACTTTGAAACATCTTCAGAATGTAAAAGTGACAATATAAACCACGACAAAACACTACTGGAATATTCCCACTCTTACATTTTAACGAAAAAAAAACAAAATGAACTTTGAAACATCTTCAGAATGTATCCAAATTAAACCAATTTTTGCATATCTCTCTCCCTATCACTGTGTGTCTGAGCAGGTATCCTACATTTCAAAGAAAAAAAAAAATTCAAAACGAACTTTGAAATATCAAGAGAATGTAACAGTGACAAGGTATACCTCGACAAAACACTACTGAAATATTTCAAATCGTACATTTTAATTAAGAAAATCCAAAATGAACGTTGAAACATCAAGAGAATGTAATAGTGACAAGGTGAACCACGACAAAATCCTACTGAAATATTTCAACTCCTACCTTTCAGTAGAGTGCTAACTTATACTTCTATGGCCCCTCCGTACCAAACAGGTTGTGCCAAGAGATTTACGCAATTTAAGGACAAGTTTTTCTGACGTAGATTTCTAGTTCATGATATACAAGTTTTTTTTTAGGTTAAATCCGTGGTCATTCATCTGTAAGTTGATTAGTAGTTTTTTTTTTAAACTTGGCTAATAGGTTTTTAAACCTATTGCTACGAACGCTACATGCATTCCATTTTTGGAACTAGGAGCGAGATTGTGTGATACTATAAGATTGGTTTCGTTTCATGGGTTCATTAATAGAAGGACTAATGTTTTTGAAAAGGGTAATTACTTCTTTAGTTTACGAGATTTGCGAATTTTTTGCGAAAAGGTATTTGCATAAAGGTATTGCGATGGTTAAGAATTCCTCACGGGTAATTAAAGAATGGGATGCTTGCATCAACAATACAAAGAATATGCTCAGATACTTAATAGATTTGACGCCTACAAGAGACATTGGTAGAAGGTATTCAATAGCTTAATTGAAAAGTAATGATAGAATGACATTGTGACTTGACCTAGCTTTACCTTGCCGATGTGGTCTGTATAATACACAAGTGATGATTTGCACAGTGTTGTCAATTTTAAATAGTTTAGAAATAAAAAAATTAACAAGAAATGGCTGAAAAGTGTTTTGAGGAAGTTGAGTTGCACGAGAGTTCAGTTACATACGGATTCAGTTACACGGGGATTAGTTAAATGGGGTCGAGTAGCACGGTGGTTCAGTTGTACTGGGTTTCGGTTATACCGGGATACAGTTACCTGGGTGGTTCAGTTGTATGGGGTTTCGGTTATACAGGGGTTCAGTTACATGGGGGGTTCAGTTATTTTTTCTGATTTTGCGTGTTTTCGCAAGAAAATAACTGGTCTTTTAGCAAACTTAGCCATAGCTACCTGAAACTCTGCATAAATATCTTCATTTTTAATCTAATTGCATAGCTACTAAAGGAACATAGAACATTTTTTCTGATTTTGTGTGACCACCCGGCACCCCAAAGACTCCTGAGCCTCCATTATAATATTTTTTAAGGCTTTATTATATCTTTTCAGAACAAATTATTATTTTAGGGAATTATTTCAGTGAAACAGTTAGAGACATTTGAACGGTGTTGTGAGGTCCCTTACCACAACCCCAAAGGGCTCCGATCCCCCCACCCAAACCCCGAAGGAAGCCCCCGGACAGCAAAGGTTCTCTGGACCCTCAAAGGACCCCCGGCACCCCGAGGTCCCTTACCACAACCCTAAGGGGCTCCGATCCCCCCATCCCAACCCCGAAGGAAGCCCCCGGACAGCAAAGGTTCTCTGGACCCCAAAAGGACCCCTGGCGCCCCCGATGCCTCCTGAGTCCCCCATTATAATACTTTTTAAGGCTTTATTATATCTTTTCAGAACAAATTATTATTTTAGGGAATTATTTCGGTGAAACAGTTAGAGACATTTTAAGAGGGTTATGAGGTCCCTTACAACAACCCCAAAGGGCTCCGATCCCCCCCACCCCAACCCCAAGGAAGCCCCCCGCCCGCAAAGGTTCTCTGGACCCCCAAAGGACCCCTGGCGCCCCCGATGCCGCCGGAGTCCCCCATTATAATACTTTTTAAGGCTTTATTATATCTTTTCAGAACAAATTATTATTTTAGGGAATTATTTCGGTGAAACAGTTAGAGACATTTTAAGAGGGTTGTGAGGTCCCTTACCACAACCCCAAAGGGCTCCGATCCCCCCACTCCAACCCCAAAGGAAGCCCCCGGACAGCAAAGGTTCTTTGGACCCTCAAAGGACCCCCGGCGCCCCGATGCCTCCTGAGTCCCCCATTATAATACTTTTTAAGGCTTTATTATATCTTTTCAGAACAAATTATTATTTTAGGCAATTATTTCGGTGAAACAGTTAGAGACATTTTAAGAGATGATTTTACAAAAGGACTAGAGGGTGAAACTCTGTGGTCGTTATAATACACAAGTTCCATTTGAACGGTGTTGTGAGGTCCCTTACCACAACCCCAAAGGGCTCCGATCCCCCCACCCCAACCCCGAAGGAAGCCCCCGGACAGCAAAGGTTCTCTGGACCCCCAAAGGACCCCCGGCGCCCCGATGCCTCCTGAGTCCCCCATTATAATACTTTTTAAGGCTTTATTATATCTTTTCAGAACAAATTATTATTTTAGGCAATTATTACGGTGAAACAGTTAGAGACATTTTAATAGATGATTTTAGAAAAGGACTTGAGGGTGAAACTCTGTGGTCGTTATAATACACAAGTTCCATTTGAACGGTGTTGTGAGGTTCCCTTACCAGAACCCCAAAGGGCTCCGATCCCCCCACCCCAACCCCGAAGGAAGCCTCCGGACAGCAAAGGTTCTCTGGACCCCCAAAGGACCCCCGGCGCCCCGATGCCTCCTGAGTCCCCCATTATAATACTTTTTAAGGCTTTATTATATCTTTTCAGAACAAATTATTATTTTAGGTAATTATTTCGGTGTAACAGTTAGAGACATTTTAAGAGATGATTTTAGAAAAGGACTTGAGGGTGAAACTCTGTGGTCGTTATAATACACAAGTTCCATTTGAACGGTGTTGTGAGGTCCCTTACCAGAACCCCAGCTCTGTTGTTCTAAGCCGTTTGACTTTTTCTTTACATGGTATTCGTTCAAAAAGCGAGGATTTCTGTTAAATAAATAATTCTTATATTTTTTCCGTTCAATTGAAAGCGAGGATTTCTGTTAGATAAATAATTCTTATATTTTTTCCGTTCAATTGAAGGCGAGGATTTCTGTTAAATAAATAAATGTTATACCTTTTAAAATGGCTTTACGGGGTTTGAAGGACTCTGTTGTTTTAAGCCGTGTGATTTTTTCTTTACATGGTGTTCGTTCAAAAAGCGAGGATTTCTGTTAAATAAATAATTGTTATACCTTTTAAAATGGATTTACGGGGTTTGAGGGACTCTGTTGTTTTAAGCCGTGTGATTTTTTCTTTACATGGTGTTCGTTCAAAAAGCGAGGATTTCTGTTAAATATATAATTGTAATACCTTTTAAAATGGCTTTACGGGGTTTGAAGGACTCTGTTGTTTTAAGCCAGTTGGATTTTTTCTTTACATGGTGTTCGTTCAAAAAAGCGCGAATTTCTGTTAAATAAATAATTCTTATATTTTTTCCGTTCAATTGAAGGTGAGGATTTCTGTTAAATAAATAATTGTTATACCTTTTAAAATGACTTTACGGGGTTTGACGGTTCTCTATTGTTTTTAGCAGTGTGATATTTTCTTTACATAATGTTCGTTCAAAAAGCGAGGATATCTGTTATATAAATAATTGTTATACATATTAAAATGTCTTTAAGGGGTTTGAAGGACTCTGTTGTTTTAATACAGTTTGATTTTTTCTTTACATGGTGTTCGTTCAAAAAAGTGAGAATTTCTGTTAAATAAATAATTCTTAAATTTTTTCCGTTCAATTGAAGGCGAGGATTTCTGTTAAATAAATAATTGTTATACCTTTTAAAATGACTTTACGGGGTTTGAGGGGGCTCTGTTGTTTTAAGCCGTTTGATTTTTTCTTTACATGGTGTTCGTTCAAAAAGCGAGGATATTCCGTGTGATTTTTTTGGGAAGTTTAATGAATTTATTAGTTACCGAGAGTTCAACGAATCCTCCCCGCAATGACTTCCAGGGGTCTTATGACTCCTCGTCACAATCAATTCAGATGGTTTTAGGACTCATCCCCCTAGCCAAAACTCCATTCAACCTTGAGCGAATATATAAAAGTTTTATGAAGTATTTTTCTGCTTAACAACTACATTAATAACTTCTAAGATGATAGGACTGTATGACACAGGATTTATCAGTTTGAAAAAAATCATCTTGTGATGTTATATTTGAATGTGCATTTTTATTATTGTCTATGGAACTCGAAAAAATTAATTGTTATCAATGGATAGTGAACTATAACATGTTTGAGCATGATAAAAGCTTGTGGAGTACTAAATTACGTGATATAAACAGACGTGGATTTTACGATAGAGTGATTACACCATTTAATAATGGTGGTCGGGAACTGAGAGATGTTCAGGAGGAAGTCAGTGAAATTTGCAGCTTTTTCGGGGTTGAAGCGCTCTACGTAAAGGGCAATGTACCTACAGATAAAGTTTTAATTCAAAAGTATGACCCTAGGATTCCACTTTTCAATCTAGAAGAGTTTAAGGGTCCTAAATTTGAAGGGCGTTATCACCGTCCTGAAGACGAGGTTAAGTTCTTCGCACAGTGGATACCTAAGAACATAACCGATCGTGATAAATCCATAAGACATGGTAAAAACTATTCTATATCATGGGACCATCGTTTGTGGATGTTTAAGAGTGAACTCTAAGTACTATTTTTTTTTATGTAAACATTTGTTGTTGTGTTTTTTTTCTAAAAAAAATCTGTTAATACGTTTAAGCAATAAATATCTTAAGCTTAACCCGTCTTTATTCTTTAGAATAGTTCTATTGTAAGCAAGTACAATTTCTTTCTTGAAATCAACTATTGGATACACAATGCTAAAATTTCATTCAAGAAATTATGAAGGAATTGTAAATAGGTAACAAACTCATTCTTGAGGTCACCTCTTGGACACACAATACAGAAATTTCATTAAAGAAATTATGAAAAAATTGTAAGTAAGTAGCAAATTCCTTCTTGAATTCACCTGCTGGATAAACAAAAAAAGACATTTCGTTCAAGAAATTATGAGAAAATTCTAAGTAAGTAACAAACTCTTAATTGTTTTCATGACTTAGATATAGGATGTAGAAATTTAATTCAAGAAATTATGAAAATATTTGTAAGTAAGTAACAAACTCTTTATTGATTTCACCTCTTGGATATACAGTACAGATACTTCATTCAAGAAATTATCAGTCGTTTTATTACGTGTGATTTTTTTTTACAAGGTGTTCGTTCAAAAAGCGAGGATTTATGTTAAATAAATAATTCTTATATTGTTTCCGTTCAATTGAAAACGAGGATTTCTGTTAAATAAATAATTGTTATACCTTTTAAAATAGCTTTACGGGTTTTGAAGGGCTCTATCGTTTTATTCCGTGTGATTTTTTCTTTACATGG